>NW_017671939.1:72109-88680 GCF_001879085.1 Nicotiana attenuata | reverse complement strand
GTAAGAGCGGTGGATATCTACTCTCTCCTTGAGACATGGAAGAAATGAAATAATTGAAAAGTCAATTTTCAAAATGATTTTTAGTAGTCGTTAATTATATATATATATAGTCATACGATTGTTATTTTGTGGAGATATTAATTGTGTATTACTTCTAATTTATCTTAATATATAACATACTATATAATTCCCTTCAAGGTTTCCAAAATATTTGTTTTTTTTTCTTTAAAAAAATGCAATATCTCTTTTTGTGTTTGGAATAATTATATTATAATGAATTTTAAAATATTTAGCGCTAA
Organism: Nicotiana attenuata; assembly: GCF_001879085.1. Classification (NCBI taxonomy): domain Eukaryota; kingdom Viridiplantae; phylum Streptophyta; class Magnoliopsida; order Solanales; family Solanaceae; genus Nicotiana; species Nicotiana attenuata. The sequence goes on along the minus strand of NW_017671939.1, from coordinate 88,381 downwards.
TATTTATAACATCTAAAACGAGATTTAGGTTGTATATATTTACCAGCAAAGACACAAAGTTTGAGAACCTAAAATATCATTGATATAGAAGGAACACGAACTGATATTACAATTTTTAGTAAAAATATTATTAGGTATTTTCTATTGTGGACTTTACCGTTTTTGGTTTTACTGTTCATCATTATAATTCAAACTCATTTCTCTCATTTTGAATTGGAACAATATCGTAAATTTAATTGAATTTATTCATTCGGAGTTAGAAGATAATACACCTTGACATGATTATTTTCTTAATTCAAAAACAAAATTGTTCAAAATTGGTGCGAACTAGTTCGTTCATATATATTATTCAATTGTATTAGGATCTTTGATAAATTAAGAATTTTTAAATTAAAATTTTGATTTTTTCTTTCTTTGGACATGATTTAAACTAAGGAAGTTATTTAGGTTATTTTTACGCAATTCAAATAAATTAATAATTAATATAAAATTAAATACGTTAATTTTAAAAAATATTAAAAAATTAATTAAATGAGTATTACTTTTAATGTATAACATTGTGTACGGTTATCCATCATTTTACTAACTAAAGTGTTCCATGATTAACAAACAAATTTCTTAAAGAAGCTATCAGAGGCTTCGAAATTTACCAAATTTTAAGGTTTAAAAGGCTCTTAGGATTAGACCTATCGGGTCATTCACAATTAGGCTTACTAGTCTTAAAGATATAGGTTACCGTCACGATATCCTACAGAGGAAAAACTTGGGTCGTGGACATGTTTATTGTGTTAAAGAGCGTGGATAATCTACTCTCTCCTTTGAGCGCATGAAATAATGGATAATTGAAAAGTCAACTTTCAAAAAATGATATTTTTAGTTCGTTAATTTTCATATTGTCATACCATTGTTATTTGTTTGAAGAATTAATTGTTGTATTTCTTCTTGCTTATATCTAATATATAACCATACTATTATATTCCCTCAAGGTTTCAAATATTATTTTTTTTCTTTAAAAAAATGCATACCTTTTGTGTTTTTTGGTTAATTAATTAATATTATAATGAATTTTAAAAATTTTAGCGCTAATATTAGTAACATCTAAACGAGATTTAAGGTGTATATAATTACAAGCAAAAGAACACAAAGGTTTGAGAACCTAATATCACTTGATTATAGAAGGAACACGAAATCGATATTACCAATTTTAGTAAAAATAGTTATTAGGTATTCTATGTGGAACTTTACCTTTTTGGTTACTTGTTCATCATTATATTCAAACTCATTTTCTCATTTTGAATTTGACAAATCTGTAATTTAATTGATTTATTTGGAGTAGAAGATAATAAACACCTTGACTTTTGATTATTCTTTAATTCAAAAACAAAAATTGTAAAAATTGGTTGCAAACTTAGTCGTCATGTATATTATTCCAATTGTTCATAGATCTTGATAAATAAAGAATTTTAAATTAAAAATTTTTGATTTTTCTTCTTTGGAATGAATTTTAACTAGAAGTTATAGTTATTTTACGCAATTCAAATAATAATATTAATATTAAATTAAAATAGTTAATTTAAAAAAATTAAATATTAAAAAATAATTTTAAATGATAAATTACTTTTAATGTTATTAACAGATGTACGGTGTTATCCATCATTATACTTAACTAAAGTGTTCCATATTAACCAACAAACAAAACAACCCCTACCCTCCCACCTTCCTCTTGGGATGACTCAACTCAACAAAACCTCTTAGTTGGAAGTGGAGGGTGCTTACCACTAGAAGCAACCCCACTCTTGTCAACAAGTATAGAATTTACACTTTGTCCACATGTGAAATGAGAATTTGCACTACTCACATTGTGGGCAAAAAAAATCATGGACAAAGTATTTGATTAGGAATCATAGTTGATGATTTTAGGTGTTTAATTCTACAAATTAGACGAAGAAAAAAATTTTGCGAAAAAGAATTCATTAAATTCTAACGTGTTAACTTTTGTGGAAGGTTACAATTCGAAAAAGTTATACTAATAAGAAATTTATCTAAGTAAAAATATAACTCAATATTAGATTTCCTAAACATTTAGGAATGTTACTGTTCAAATGAGAAGTATTTAATACATAAAGCGAATGATAATTTGGTTTAAGGGGGCTTCGTAATCTAGTTTTAGCGCGTTATACCTCAGTATCAATGGGATATATATATTTTTAAAAATCTACATAAATAATTATATGGACATTGTGTTTGAGTAATTTAAATACTACTAAGAAAGAAATATAAGTTCAATGCAAATAAATAAAAAATAATGTACTATTTTCCTAGCTCTATTATAAAAAAGAAATATGTCTTATTATGATTTTTAGCGTTTTCTCCCGTAACTGAAATTTGATAGTCTGTTTTACTTCTTCTATATCTATTTATCTCTTTCTCTCTTTTATTTTTAATTTCTTAATTAATTTTTTTGGTTATTTTATTCTATTGTTTGATTTGTTAATGTTTTAAAAATATTATTGTAGAAAAGCGCGACTAATTAAAAATGTATCCATTTGAGTAACTAAAATGAAATCAATATTGTGTAGCAAGAGTTATCATGAAACAGGATACATAAAGAATATTATTTATTTTGAGATTGTAAGGAGAATTGTTTTGTATCACGCGACCAATTCTTTATTATTAGGCCGTGATGAAGCCCAACGCAACCGCTAGCAAGCCAATAGTGAACTAACACGTGATTTCCTTTTTAATGGATTTTTAAAGTAATATAAACCTTTTCCTTAATTTAAAAGATTTTAAGAATAACAGATTTTAAAACTGTCACGACCAATTTCATTTAGACGTGATGCGCCCAACACCGTCTGTTGAAGCCAAACTTCCGGATCCAAACTAGTGGTTTTCACGTAAAATAAATTATAAGTAGTAACACTTCCTTATTTGTTAAAAAGATTTAGAAATATTAAAGCAAGATCTTAAGAATAAGGGGGAAGCAAATAAGTGCTTATCGAAAACATGTAAACAAACCCAAAATCATAAAGTCTACTAGTGTGTGTGCCAAACTGTGTCACAAGTGTGTGGCAATATAAGAATATACAAAGAAATACTATGCCTATCTGTCTGAAAATAAATGATAGAAAAGTTAAAAAACATAAGGAAGACGTCCCAGCTGCTGCAGAACGGCTTGGATTGGCAAGCTCGCCGTGAGTCGTGGAAATGGGATCAACTACGCGCGCCAGACGGGTAACTAGATGCACACTGCTCAGATTCTGTGACAATTAAGTACGAAGTGTATGTATGAGTACATAATGTACCCATAAGTATCTATTCTATACCTCGAAGAAGTAGTAACCGTAGCGGGCGGACTTTGAACACTTACTATGGCAAAAATTGATATAATCAAAGTATTATACTAGGGCATGGATTCATAAATAACACTAAAGCTCAATAAGAGGAAATGATGGATTCTTCTTTTCACAAATTAAAATTTCAAATTTAGTATATCATTGTATTACAGCTTGCATTTCAAGACATTTTAAGCCAATTTCAATCATGGGAGAGTTTCCAAAGAATTATCATGCGCAAAATTATGCCAGAGGTCGGTCGGCCCGTTCCAACAATATATATATTATATATATAATATAACGTGTGCACTGTCGGTAAGGGTTGATAGGCGCAGAACCATAGATGGCAGTCTATTGACTTAGCAGAGGCGCTCGACCGATCCACAATAGCAATTATTTTCAAACAAACACAAATTTTCACATTTACAGTCAAGTATTCATTAAATTCTTCAAGTACATGAATTAAACCTTTTAACATTTCTTTTATGAAAATTTCCGACTTGACTCAAGTAATAAGTTAGCAAGTACGGGGCGCAAAACATTTCAAATAAAGCATTGATATGGGTTCCTAAACTACCCGGACAATAGCATATTAGTAAGCTACGTACGGACTCTGGCTCACCTCGTACGTACGTAGGCCCCCACAATATGGTACATACATTTATTTAATTCACCTTATGGGGTTATTCCCTCTTAACAAGGTTAGAAAGGAAACATTACCTCGTCTTAAAGCCTTACTTCCCAATTCAGGAATGACGCTTCAAACCTCCAAATTCGATGCCAAAGGAACCACTGTCGAAACTAAGTCAACATTACATAAAGCTAAGTATTTATGCTTCAAAGAAGTTCATATCTCCACATATGCTCAAGATTCCTAAAATTCACCCCCGGGGCCCACGATTGCCCGTGGTTCTTTGACAATTGTTTCGAACAAAGTTGTTACACCATGGAACCTTAGCCCTTAGAAATAAAGTTTATTAACTTTTTACTAAGTCATAACTAATTTCGTGGTAATCAATCACGCTCACTTTTATCAAACAAATCTAGGTTTTCAAATCCAAACCTTGATTTTTATTAATTTTTGCACTAGTAATTTCTACCCATAATCTTATGTATTTAACTCATGTTGTGTAGAAATAACTTACCCAAACTGGCTTAGGTGGAACAACCTCTTCCAAAAGCTCCAACAATCTCCTAAGAGATGCAAGGTGAAATTGAAATTGAAATAATAATGGCCTAAAGTCCGCAAATTATAAAGAGTGACACCTCACTTATGTATAATCAAATTCCTCAATTCGACTGTTTCGCTTCATATGATTGCGATACCAGGTTCGCAATGCAAGGTCGCAAATGCGACAATAGCCTTGCAAATTGCCAAAAGCTGGGCTTTCAGCTGCTGGGGTCGCAATGCGCCAGTAAGTGTCGCCAAAGCGCACACTGCCTGGTCGAGGTCCTTCGCAACTTGGCAAAGCCCTCATCGCAAAATGCGTGTTTCGCATTGCGAACAAGTCTCTCGCATATTGCGGATTGACCTGCGCTTGTTCCAAGAACCCAGAAAATCGGTGTTTTTCAACTCTTCACACAATCTGAAAACTCACCCGTGCCCTCGGGGCCTTCATCATCAAATACTCACACAAGTCTAACAACATCATACAAACTTTGCTCGGCGCGATTTGGAACACTACGAAATAAATCAAAGAACCTATATGAATTCGGATGCCAAAAAATGCCTGAATTTACCCTTGAACTCCAAAACTTCTAAAAACACTCTTTGCGTCTGTCCGATTCCTATCAAATCAACCTCGGAATGACGTTCAACTTTACACGTTTGCAAGTTCTTAAATGATATTACCAGACCTACTCCAATTCCGAAACTAAAAATCCGAAGCCGATTATAAACAAGAAGTCCACCTACTCGGTTAAACTTTCCCAAAAACTCTTCAAGTTCTTATCTTTTCGCCAAAATATGACTCCAAAACAACCTAGAGGACCTCCGAATCCACTTCCGGATGCGTTTCCTAAGTCCAGAATTGCAACCATACGAGCTATTACCGAGGCTCGAAAATGTCCAAATAGACACTAGAAATGTAAAAATGCATATTTTAACGCCAACTTAATGGAATTTGCTTCAAATGCCCAACTTTACTGTTAGGGACGCCGAAACGCCCCGGGTCATCCGAAACCCGATCCGAAACATACATCCGAGTCTGAAATTTATCATACAAAACCTATTAGAACCGTCAAAATCTAATTCAAGGTCGATTACTCCGAATATTTGACCGAAGGTCAAACCTAGCCTTTTAAGCCAACTTAAGGAACCCAAGTATTTCGATTCACCCGAACTCTTCCAAATCCGAACTAACCATCCCCACAAGTCATTAATCAGTAAAAACAAGTACGGAAGTCTTACTTTAGGGAAGACGGGTTCTAGAAGAAAAATGACCGGTCGGGTCATTACAAAACAAATAAAACAAAAGCAACTGGTGCAATCATAACCAAGAATAAACAAAACCCACAAGTCTACTAGTGTATGCCAAAGACCTGGTGGTCACAATGTATGAGCAACTAGTTAGAATATACAAAGAATCTACTCTACTGTCTGAAGTGAAATAGACAAAAAATACATCAAAAGAAAGACTCGGGTGCTTGCATACGGGCTCAAAAAGGAAGCTTGACGCGAAGTTCGGGATGTCAGGGATGTGCGCCGGACTGATATCCAGAAGCACCTGCTTAGATTCCTGCGCAGAAGTTTGTGCGTGAGTACATAAACGACATGTAACCAGTAAGTATTTAGTCTTTAACCTCGAAGAAGTAGTGACAAGCGGGTCGACTTCGACACTCTTACTATAGAGCCAACAGTAAAATATATGAATTCTAATTAAACATGATATATATATAATGAACAATAGAACTCGGAGCAAGAATAAATAAACAATCTTTCACTGTTAGTAAGCACCAAATCATTCTCCTCATTTTACCATTTGAACACTCATCAAGCCAATTGAAACAATATCAAATAACATGGGCGCCCAGTATTTTACGCACGAATTTATGCCGAGGCGTACGGCCGATCGAAAATATACATTCATATACTGCGTGTGCACTATCGAGGGTCGAATTGACACAAACCATAGATGCATTTATTCAACCTGAGCGAGAGCGACGGCCCGTTCTAATGAGGTAATGGGAAATTTATCCCAGCTTCGCGGATAATACTTGCGACGCGTTGAACATAGATTCTTTCAAGTTATCATAATATCCTTAATTCTTTCCAAACAAGAAATTCAACTAGAAAACTTTTAAAATCTTTGAAATCCTCAACCTCAGCTCTACTCAAGGCACATTAATAAGTATAATAAATAATGAGTGTCAACAAAACGCTTGGTGTAAAACCAAAAACTACCCACCAACCTCATGAACTCAATATTAATTTTCCCTAAGTTCCATAACAAATTTCGTGGTTTAGATATCATTTTTATGAAACAATCCTAGGTTTTTCACTAACCCATAATTCTACAAAATTTACATGTTAAATCTACCAATAATATATGTATTAAAACTCAACATTAAGGTTAGAAATTACTTACCCATAATGCTAGTTTAAAAATCCCCTGTTTTTGAAGCTCCAAATCGCCCAGTGTGTGAAAAATGAGAGGAAAAGGGCCTAAGTCCGTTCTTTAAAATGTTTCTGCCGCAGGGATCCTTATATCGATCGCGGGACAAGCACACGCGACCGCGAAGGCAAAGGCGCTGAGTGAGCCCAAGAAAAAGGCTCTACTCGAACCCCGGCGGTGCAGGGCACGCAACACGAAGGGAAAGTAGGGGTGGCCGCACGCCCAGGCCAGGCTTCTTATGCGAACAGCAGCCCTTCAACCTGCGTGACGCGAAGGAAAAAATGCCCCAGCCCCAGTCCCCAAATCTTCTATGCGAACGCAGAGGGTCCTTTCCGCTCGCAAGAAGGAAAACCAGAACTGGAATTTTTTGGTGTGAGCACGTGAATTTTGCCCTATATGGAATATATTCCCATAATTTCAAACAAAATAATTTCTTTTCATTCATTTTCAATTTTTGTGGATTTGGTGCGATTTTTCTGTTAATTGTTTTGCATTTGTTGTGCATTTTAAATTAGTAAAAAATATAAAAAGATATGTGGCATTTGAATTTAGGATTTAACTTTGTATATTAGGTTTAATTAATAAATTAATTATTTAGCTAATTTGGTGTAAAATTCACAACAAAATAGTTTATTGTTGCCTTTTAATTTTAGTTTGGATTCTTGGGGTTTTCCTTAAATTGGATTTTCATTAAGTTGTTGATAATTAGGTTAGTTAAATTAGTGCAATGTGTTAGGGTTAATTGCATTTTAGGATGTAGCTTTATGATTTATCCTATCTTTAATTTGAAAAAAAATCAAAAAGATTTTGAAAATTAAAAAGGAAATTTCAAAAGGAGATGAAGAATAGAATTTTTGCGCCAAAATTAATTCATTTTTCTCCAGCCCAAACGGATTCCCCCCCCCCCCCCCACCCGCCAAAACCTCAACAGACCAGAGGCCAAGTCCCTTATTACATCGATTCCCACGCCAGCTTCCAAAACGCGACCCCATTTTAAATCAGAATCAATCCCAGCTTTTGGTTTTCCCTGATCCAACCGGACAAGAACTAGGGGTCTATTGATATAAGAGTGTCCAAACGCTCATCCCCTCCTCCTAGACTCGTCTCTCTCACCCTTAAACTCCCTCTCACCTCCTGATTCCACCGGTGCCTGCGCCGCCCCGCCGGACAATTGCCACGGGCGGTGGCCGGCGGCAAACCTGATCAAATTACACCCTTAGAATTTCCTCCACTCCCCCATCCGAATCCCCCATCCGTTCAACACAAATCCCCATGGAACTCGTTCGAATTTTCAGATCAAGGAGCGGGAACCCTGGGCGCCGCCCAATTTCCCCAAGTGGCGGCTCCGCCTTGTTCAACCCAAACTTCACCCAGCCAACCTTCATCCTTTTCCTTAACCCCAATCCACCACCATTTCTCCTCCCAAATTGTCATCAAGTTGGTTTTTTCTTGAATCTGAAAAATACAAGAGACAGCCAAATCCGTCAAGTTTTCAAGTTTTTGCGAGTGATAGGGTTTGAATGGGTAATTAACCCATTTGTTTTTCATCAAAAAACATACGGTTAATATCGATTTTGAATCATATCGGAGTTTGTTAAGGGTTTACCAGCTTGTCGTATGGCCTTTGAGGCTACTTTCTATTTATTTTTGCCCCTTAGTCTCCCATCTTCTGATCTTCTACTTCTTCTTTTTTTCTTTCTTCTTTTCTCTGTGAATTTTTGTGTCCTTCCCCTTTCCTCCAGTTTTTCTTTTCAGTTAGATTTATGGATTGAATTTGGTGAAGTGTTAAAACATGGCTTATAAATTTCTGTGTTATATATGTTGGTCGTAATTACTCACGTAAACTTTTCAACTTTTTCTTATGGGGCATCCTCTTGAATTTTGTTTAGTTTGGGCATACTGCCCGCTTAATTTCTGATTTTCATTTTCCGAGTCGTATAATTGGCTCTCGTTCGTTTGAATCGTATTTTAAACTGTAGCCATTAGAAATCAGGCACTTGAGTTTATTTCATTATGGAAGAAAATTTTCAAGTAATGGTCCCTTCTGTTTCTTGTTGGATCTCCAAAATAGACCTTCAATATTGTTTTGGGGCCTTGAAGGTCACCTTGGCTCCTTTAAAGGGCCGTTAAGTGTGGGTCAGCTGACCCGTCTCTGCATTATTTAGCTGGGGTAATTTTCAGGGTGTGAGGGTAGTTTGGGTAATTAGAAATCAGGAAATCTTTGGCAACAGAAAATAAGAAGTCCCTAGAAGCTTCTAGGTGTGGCTTGAATTGCAATTTCTGGTTTTTAATAGCACTTACTTGGGTAGCAAGGCAGGAATTTAGGGGTAACTTAGTTAAAATAAAAGTTCAAAAGGGGTAAAGGGGTAAAGACTGATTCTGAAATTTGCCCCAACCATTTGCCTTATAAGGCATTAGGTACTTTGCCATTGCAAGTCAGTCTTTTAGAGTCTGAAGAGCTAAGACTCCAGAAAAAATACAGGCAGCCATTTGTGAGCACGTAATTTTTGCCCTATATGAATTACTCCCATAAATTCAAAATAAAAATTAATTTTTCATGGTTTGCCATTTTTGTGAATTTTGTGGCATTTTTCTGTCAAGTGTTCACATTTGTCTGTGCATGTTAATTTTGTTTTAATTAATGAAAATACAAAAAATGTGATGCATTGTGCATTTAGGATTTAACTTTGCATTGTAAGAATTAATTAGTAATTAGTTGTTTATAGAAAGGAAAATTACACAAAAATAGTTTAATTGGCATTTTAAACTTTGATTTTGAGTAACTTTCCTTTTTAATTTATTTTATTAATTATGATCATTATCATTTAGGCTTAATTAGTTCTTGTTTAGTTAATTAAGTTCAAGGAATTAATTTACGATTTTATTTTATTTGTAAAAAGAAAAGAAGAAGGAAAAGAAATAAAAAAAAAGGAATTGAAGAAGTTATTTGGGCTGCATTGTTTAATTTTACCCCATGGCCCAATGTTTTTTCCCCAAAAACCAGGCCAAACCCGGCCCAGAAGTCCCATATACCGTCCATAATCCCCCCCCCCCCCTTTTAATTAAACGCTGTCGGTTCCGAGTTAGGCAGGGTAAAGGGATCTTGCATTCCATTTTTGTTCTATCCAACGGCCTAGAATAATTCTCCCATTTCGTTTAATAATGTCCGAAGACATTAGAGATCCCCAGTTCCTCAAATACCCCTTTCAATCTCCTCCACTCTTGCAATCCTAAATCCACCATTGTCACAGACGACAAAGCTCCAACCTCACCCAAATCAACACCCAATAACCATCACCTCTCCTCTTTCCAAATTCCAGGCCAGTTCCTTTCGAATGAGGCCAGAACTCGTCGAATTTCAAAACAGGGTTCGAGCTTTAGAGAGCCAAATCAGAGTTGTGCATGCAAGATCACTCCTTCCACGTTTCTCTTAAGTGTCCAAGAGCCTGTTTCATCTCAGAGTATTGTTACTCGTGTATTCTTACCAAAGAATAGGCGAGTTAACACCATTTTGGTGGTAAAATCAGAGTTGTTTGATGATTTCGAGTCTAAGTCGTAAGTTTTTTTTCCTTTCTTTCTTCGCTTTTTGTTTGTTCTTTCTGCTCGCCTTTTCTCTGTTTCTTCTTTCTCTGATATGCGTTGAGTAAATCAGTTTTCAAGGACTGGTTCCCTTCGGGGACAGTTTTTTCCGTGCGTGGTTGCATGTTTTTGTCCCATTTCTCCAGTTCTCTTTCTCAATCTTAGCCCAATGTCTTCCTGCTATCTTTTGTTTTATCTGATTTTCCTGAGAAGATTAGATTGATAACAGACTGGTAAATTAGTGTTTACCTTCAATTCAGTATTTAGCTTAAGGAAAAATCAACCATTTGTTAGCTCTAGTTCATTAATTGGATTCGAATATTGTTAGTTTTCTTTGCCTCAGTCTATTTGGTTTTGATTTGGGCCTAGGGTGATGCCTTTAGATTTCCAGAATCTTGGTTTTGGGTTGGGTTTTGAGTGAATTCAGCCCAGGGTCAATTTGGCCCATAACCTATTTGAGTCCAATTAAAAAACAGGGGTATGGGAGGGTAATTTTAGGTAGTTTAAGTAGGAGGGAATCTTTCATAACAGAAATGGAAGCTTCTAGGGAGGGTTCTAGGATATTTTAGATTTTTTGATGGGTAAAACTTGGGTAGGAAGTTAGAACTTGGGGAGTTACCTAGGCTAAATTGAAAATTTTTAAAAAGGGACTAAAGTGTAAAATGAAGTCCTGCAGGGCTGCCCTAATTATTTGCCTATAAAGGCATCATTTCTTGCCTTAGAGGGCAAGCTTGAAGAGCTAAAAAAAAATACAGAAGAGGAGTCGGTCAAAAGAATATAGTTTCATCCAATTTGAAGCACAACAGCACCAAAATACTGTTGTTCATTGAAAATCTTTGAATCTTTGAGTAATTAATAGAGAGATGAGTTGAAGTGTGTGTTACATTCAAGTTTGGGTCCATTTTTTTATGGGAGTTTCAATCTGAACCTTCGTGTGGAGTCATTCGAGTTCAAAACTGTTTTCAAGTGATATTCTCCAGCATTTTTTGATCCAAATCTTCTGTTGCTGTCTTCTCTTGGATCCCTTTTTCTCACTTTTGGTTATAATTGCTGTACCAGGTACCCAACTCTAACTTTCAGGATGTAGATTCGACTTGAAGATGGAATGAAAAGCATTTGTTTATTTTCTGTTAACAAGTACTATTATTTAGCATTAATTCTGTTTTGTATGCTAGATATTTGATTCAAAGAATGTAATGAGATAGGTCTGATTATGTCATTATACTGGACTGTTGGACTGTTGGGTATATGTTGAACTTAGATTTTAATTGTTTGAGTTTAAGTCTGAAAGTTATTTGATTTAGCCCGAAAAATTCATAGTCAAAATTTTGTATAACGTCTGTTGAGACTTGTCGCACTGGCTGTATGTTAATGGATATTTTTCATGAAGGACTATGTTCTGAATATTAGAGCATTACCCCATTACAGCATGAGATTTCATCTGTGTAAGATTTAGAAAGTGCAATATAATTTAGGATGATTATAAGCTGCAGGTATTATGTGATTGAGGGACTTCTTTAAATCCAGTAATTTGTTAGTCAAGTAGATTAGTCATTGGGCTCATGTACGAATTTAACTGAAACTTGTGATCATATGGTTAATTGTTTTCAATCAAGCCACTAATGCTCTCGATCATTAATGCCACTGTTGATGTCATTTTCAGATGTGTGAGTTTATTTGTTTGATATTGTGTCCCTAAATTCGAGTGGCCTTCTGTTGTTGACTGGGATCGACGGCCTGATCTCTGAGGCCCATTTCGAGTGTACCTTCATGGGGATTTGGGGCCTTCGTTCAGGCCCAAAAAAAAGGCCAACCAAGAGATCTGTTTTCTGTGCATCTGTGGCGTTATTGGGGCTATTGGGCCTTATTTGGCTGGGTTGGTTTCAGGCCCAAAGTAGGGGCAGTCCAGAATCACTTCTCGATTTAATGGCGTTTAAAATTAAATAATAAGTTTGGGCTTTAAAGTTAGGTGGCGGGTTCAAATTAAGAGGTTATCCCTTTTGTTTGATCGGGACATGAACTCGAGGCCCGGAAATTTTTTAATATCAATTGACTAGGACTCTTCCTTCATCTTTAGAGGCAAAATATAGAAAATTATAGACTGCCTTTAGGATGGCCTTTTAATAAAAAGTGAGACGAGCCTCGCCGAACAAAAAATACATAAATTGCGGGGCCCTCATATAAACGCTTTATTTAAAAATATTTTAGAAATTCGGGACGTGCCATTAAGCGAATTTTCATGGCCTCCCACAAAGTTAACAAGACGCTAGCCACTTTAGGCGCCGCTTTTTTAATAATTTTACCTTCTTAACTACGGGTGTGCATATTCATGCGACCCAAAATCCAAATTCCCAAAACGTTGAATTAAAAGGTGTCAAGGATCCGGGTGCATTTCATAGTGACGTGATCCAAAAACACGCATCTTAACGACGTTCACTTTCATAAAACTAATTAAAAGCGGTTAAACAATGCTAAAATTGCAATAGGATAAACATGTATTAAATCAGACTTTAGATAAATATAGCAGTTGAGCGACCGTGCTAGAACCATGGAACTCGGGAGTGCCTAACCCCTTCTCCCGAGTTAACAAGAATTCCTTACCCGGGTTTCTGGTTTCGTGACTGTTAAACAGAGTCAAACGCCTTTCCTCGATTCGGGATTCAAACGGTGACTTGGGACACCATAAATCTCCCAAGTGGCGACTCTGAACTTCTTAAATAAATGAATCCCGCTTCGATTGTCCTTTTAATTGGAAAACTCCTTTTATTATACCCTTCACGGGTTGTAGTAGTTGAAAAAAAAAGAGGTGTGACAGCTCTGGCGACTCTGCTGGGGACCAAGAAACCCAGAATTTCGGTTCAGGGTTTCAAAGAATTCGAGCTCAGTAAATTGTTATATTTTGGCTTTATCTAATTATACATGTTCCATGCTGTATGTGCTAATTGTTTTACTGCTTTGATAATTTGATTGAATGTATATTATAAACTGTTGCGAATCCCTTTCTCTCTCTGAGTCTTCTAGCTCATTGGAGAAGGGTGCACTTTCGTGTAGCTTCTCTTCTGTTTAGAGTCTTTTCCAATTTAGAACGAGGTTTGGATAAGTTGCAAAGCCGGCGGAGCTTCTGTATCCCCGGTAATGCTGCCTCCCCCTCGGCCCGATTGTCCGCTCGGTAAGCCAGGTCTAGACCAATAAACCTAGGGTTTAAAACTAGAAGAACAAAACCTTCATGCCGGATCCCTAGTAGGACGCTTTTTGCATCATGTGCATTTGACTTAGGGGACTAACACAGGGGTTGGGTCCGTCTAGGACAGGTGACCTGAAATAATGGACCATCCTGATGCAATCTTACGTGCTATTTGCGCATTTATTTTGCTCTCGGCTTTGCATGTTGGACGGCTTGTCTAAATGAGTGAAATTATGAAAATAAGCAGTGTTGGGACTAAGTGAGGGTAAACCGCTAGTTTTGAAAAACCAATGCCCAAGTAGTGCCGAAATGCTGCCGGATTTTTTGAAAAAAGAAAAGAAGGAAAGTAGTTTTCTTTAGTTTGTTGTGTTTACCAATGGAAAGAAAAACAAAAAAGAAGTTTTATTTTCAAATTAGTTTATTTTATTTGCCAATGAAAAAGAAAATATAAAAAATGAATCTTGCTTTCAGAAATAGTGTATTTGCCAAACAAAAACAAAAGAGTCCTATTTTCAAAAATAGTTAGGTTCATTCGCCCAAACTATGCCGGTTTGATTCTCACCGCGATGTGAGATACGTAGGCAACCCTCATCGGGTCAACCTCCCTTTTGCAAAAATAGCCAAAAAATGTCAAATTTTAATTTTTGTAATAAATAAGTCGGTTGATGCCCATTCTTTGTCTAAAATGAGGGCGAATGTCCTAAAAGGACGCCGGAAGGCGTTTTTGCAAGAACAGCCACCCTGAGTCATTTTTACATGATTTGCGGGCACAGCCTTAAAAATCTTCCTCCAGAAGTCTGAAAGGCCGTATTTGCAAATCCAAGCCGTTTTCTTACATAAAGATTTTTTGCACAAATAGCCATTTTTTTCAAACTAGTCATTAAAGTCCCTAATAAAATATCGACAGGATGGATTCAAGTAACATCGAGGAACCTTTCTCAGTCTCAAGCGAGATCCTTTTGAAAACTCCATATGTGTGGTGGGCGATGTATTTGGGAAGGGGAAGCAGAGAATGCCGTGTGGTTCAAAAGTTTGGGTGGTTCTCGTTGATTTGCTGAATCAAACCAAGAATAAGATATTATGAGGATTGATACCATTCTGGCATCCGACCCGAGCTAATGTATTCCGGTTTTCAGATTTTCGTTTTGATTCACACCTAGCATTAGAAAGAGATTGGCCGGACAACTGCCGGTCTCAACGGGACCTCCGAGATAGATAACCCATTGGCCCACGACCGGTATAGGTTCTATGATTTGTTGAACAGTCAGCCGGGATATTCAAGACCCCGTATTTGGCGGCGGGGTGTTGCTACATCTGCATTTTCTTATATCACCGGTATGTACCTCAAAGGTTTCGGAGGAACCCAACACAGGATTGACACTCATGCTGGGGAATAAAGACAATGGGAAGCCCACGGGGATTAAGCCTTCATGGTAGC
The DNA here is from genome assembly GCF_001879085.1 of Nicotiana attenuata. Classification (NCBI taxonomy): domain Eukaryota; kingdom Viridiplantae; phylum Streptophyta; class Magnoliopsida; order Solanales; family Solanaceae; genus Nicotiana; species Nicotiana attenuata. The sequence continues at coordinate 73,231 of NW_017671939.1, read as the reverse complement.
TTCTTTGGAGTGGTTAATTTTCCAAGAAAGGACGGTCACATAGACTTGGCCTGTAGGATGCTAGACTGTTCGCCATGAAACAAAACTACTAGCACAGTGGTTCCCCTGATTGAGCAGAAATATACGAGCCTTTGACCAAATGTCGGGAAGGGGAGAAATTCTTTCAAAAGTTGCAATTTGCTCTTACAATTGTGGATACAGGAAACACCTCTGTCAACGCGGCACAGGCTAATATGAACTTACGGTTTAACTGGATAGTGAGTTGTTATTGCCAAAATTCGAGCCCGGGTGACAGGTAATTGAATTCCCTGAGGGTGCTGACGGCCTGGTCGTCATGCTTTAATCGATCTTGACCGCAGATAAAGTTGAATGGGCCTAGGATTGGCTTCTGCTTTACTTGAAGTTGTATACATATCAGCAGAGGTCTCTTATATTCTTTTGATGGGTATTCGAAGCATACAGCCTTATGCTCCTTACCGAGTTTTGCGGCAATTTGGAAGATTCCAGACAGTGCACAACGATGAAGACCTGAGCGAGCAAGTCATCGAGTTAGGCCCGAAAGCTGCATTCCCTGAAGGCAGAGTTCGAAAGATTTGGAATGAGTGCAGGTACCTTGAACCCAAGACTATAGTACAGGACCGAGCCAGAGGTAAGGTGGATCCCAAATACTTGGTCTGGTTTGGTAAGAGATTTCAAATCCCTAAGAGACCCGCCAAAAGGCCACATGTGCAACAATTCACTAACGAGGCCCAGGTGCAATGGGATTGGTTAGCCAAGGAAAAGGAGTACAGAGCCCGAATAGGAGTATTGGAAAAACAGGTTCAGGAGCTCCGATTTGAAAACACCTTGCAAGCCGCAGCTGATGAAGGTGATAAAAAGAAATTGGCCCAGGAGAATGAAGCTCTCAAAGCCCAAATTCAGCAAATGAAAATAGATGCCAGGAATCGGGAAAGAAGTCTATCCGATGAGAGATTGATAAAAGGGTTGAAGAAGCAAGTCCTGGACTGTCAGGAAGAATTGGAAAAATCCGAAGGGAACATGACAAGACTTCGGGCACAATGGGCAAAGAAGACTGAGGAAAGAGCCCAATTTGTACAACAAATGAAAAACGCACTATGAGGG
>NW_017671939.1:66403-66998 GCF_001879085.1 Nicotiana attenuata | reverse complement strand
TTTTAGCTTTTAATTTTTAATATTTGATAACATGCTGTACCTAGTTACCAAACTGGGGCAGAAATTTTCTTTGTTATTTTGTTGTAGTCAGGAGCCCACCTGGAGAACGAGGGAATGCTTATCAAGTTCAGCAATCAGGAGCCCACCTGGAGAACAAGGGAAGTACAATTCCAATTTTAGTTTTAAATATTTGATAACATGTTGTACCCAGTCACCAAACTGGGGCAGAAGTTTCAGCAGTCAGGAACTCACCTGGAGAACAGAGGTATTACGTTTCAAGTTCAGCAATCAGGAGCCCACCTGGAGAATAAGGGAATACGTTTCAAGTTTCAGCAGTCAGGAGCCCGCCTGGAGAACAGAGGTATTACAATTCAAGTTTTAGTTTTCAAATTCTTATTAATGTATGGTAATATGATGCCCAGTCACCAGACTGGGGCAAGAGATTTTCTTCGTTTTTGTCTATTTTGTTGAAGTCAGGAGCCCGCCTGGAGAACAGAGGCACACATTTCAAGTTTCAGCAGTCAGGAGTCCGCCTGGAGAACAGAGGCACACATTTCAAGTTTCAGCAGTCAGGAGCCACTGGAGAACAGAGCAT
>NW_017671939.1:43723-61668 GCF_001879085.1 Nicotiana attenuata | reverse complement strand
CCGAAACTGGGGAAGTAAATTTTCTTTATTGTTTATTTTGTTACAGTCAGGAGCCCACCTGGAGAACGAGGGAATACTTTTCAAGTTCAGCAGTCAGGAGCCCACCTGGAGAACAAGGGAAGTGCAATTCAGTTTTAGCTTTTAATTTTTAATATTTGATAACATGCTGTACCCAGTTACCAAACTGGGGTAGAAATTTTCTTTGTTGTTTGTTTTGCAGCAGTCAGGAGCCCACCTGGAGAACAAGGGAATACTCTTCAAGCTTCAGCAATCAGGAGCCCACCTGGAGAACAAGGGAACACTNAGAGGCACACATTTCAAGCCTGGAGAACAAGGGAAGTAGAATTCCAATTTTAGCTTTTAATATTTGATAACATGCTGCACCCAGTCACCAAACTGGGGAAGAAAAAGAACAGAGGCACACATTTCAAGTTTCAGCAGTCAGGAGCCCGCCTGGAGAACAGAGGCACACATTTCAAGTTTCAGCAGTCAGGAGCCCACCTGGAGAACAGAGGCATACATTTCAAGTTTCAGCAGTCAGGAGCCCGCCTGGAGAACAGAGGCACACATTTCAAGTTTCAGCAGTCAGGAGCCCACCTGGAGAACAGAGGCATACATTTCAAGTTTCAGAAGTCAGGAGCCCGCAAGTTTCAGAAGTCAGGAGCCCGCCTGGAGAACAGAGGACTATGTTTCAAGTTTCAGCAGTCAGGAGCCCACCTGGAGAACAGAGGACTACATTTCAAGTTTTAGCGGTCAAAGCATTACTTGGGGAAAGGGAGAACACTTCAGAATGCAAGTCAAGGCAGCAACAAAAGAATTCCACCGGAAGAATACAAGTCAACAATGCTGCAAGGCAACACAAGAGCAACATTGAAGACATAGATAGGACCTTTTTGTAATTCATAGATCATAGCTTAGGCTAGCTTCTTTTTATTTTGACACGGTGTAATAAGGAGGTCAACAAGCAGTAGCAGCAGCAACAGCAGTGAAATCACAGCTCCTGGTAGTCCCAGCTACCAAACTTTCCCGAACTACACTGACCTGATTCCTTTTTAGCCAAGGATATGTAGGCAACCTCAGAAGCAGGGTGCGGTCAAACTTTTCAAAAATGCTTCACACGGAGAATTCAAAAGGGCAAAAATCGCTCGTATTCGCTCACTTTATCTTTGCCCGAAAACTCTGCGTGTTTTCGAGCAAAGAGGGGCAGCTGTGAGCACGTAATTTTTGCCCTATATGAATTAATCCCATAAATTCAAAACAAAATAATTTTTTCATGGTTTGCAATTTTGTGAATTTTTATGGCATTTTCTGTCAAGTGTTCGCATTTGTCTGTACATGTTAATTTTGTTTAATTAATGAAAAATACAAAAAATGTGTTGCATGTGCATTTAGGATTTAACTTTGCATTGTAAGAATTAATTAGTAATTAAGTTGTTTATAGAAAGGAAAATCACACAAAAATAGTTTAATTGGCATTTTAACTTTGATTTTGAGTAGCTTTCCTTTTAATTTGTTTTTTATTAATTATGATCATTATCATTTAGGCTTAATTAGTGTCTTGTTTAGTTAATTAAGTTCAAGGAATTAATTTGTATTTTCTTTTAGTTGTGGAAAAGAAAAGAAGAAGGAAAAGAAGTAAAAAAAAAGAAATTGAAGAAGTTATTTGGGCTGCATTGTCTTAATTTACCCATGGCCCAATGTTTTTTCCCAAAAACCAGGCCAAACCCGGCCCAGAAGTCCCATATACCCGGTCCAAATTCTCTACCCCCCCCCCCCCCCTCTATTAATTAAATGATGTCGTTCCGAGTTAGGCAGGTCTAAAGGGATCTTGACCCTCCATTTTGTTCTATCCAACGGCCTAGAATAGTTCTCCCATTTCGTTTAATAATGCCGAAGACATTAGAGATCCCCCGGTTCCTCCCAATACCCCTTCATCTTCTCCACTCTGCAACCCTAAATCCACCATTGTCACAGATGACAAAGCTCCAACCTCACCCAACTCAACACCAAATAACCATCACACTCTCCTCTTTCCAAATTCCAGGCCAGTCCCTTTCGAATGAGGCCAGAACTCGTCGAATTTCAAAATAAGGGTTCGAGCTTTAGAAGCCAAATTAGAGTTGTGCATGCAAGATCACTCCTCCATGTTTCTCTGAGTGTCAAGAGCCTGTTTCATCTCAGAGTAGTGTTACTCGTGTATTCTTACCAAAGAATAGGCGAGTTACACCATTTTGGGGTAAAATCAGAGTTGTCTGATGATTTCGAGTCTAAGTTGGTAAGTTTTTTTTCCCTTTCTTTCTTCGCTTTTTGTCTGTCTTTCTGCTCGCCTTTTCTCTGTTCTTCTTTCTCCGATATGCGTTGAGCGAAATCAGTTTCAAGACTGGTTCCTTTCGAGGACAGTTTTTTCCGTGCGTGATTGCATATTTGTCCCATTTCTCCAGTTTTCTTTCTCAAATCTTAGCCAATGTCTTCTGCTTTCTTTTTGATTTTATCCGATTTTCCTGAGAAAATTAGATTGATAACAGACTGGTAAATTAGTGTTACCTTCAATTCAGTATTTTAGCTTAAGGAAAAATCAACATTTGTTAGCTCTAGTTCATTAATTGGATTCGAATATTGTTAGGATTTGCTTGCCTCAGTCTATTTGGTTTTGATTTGGGCCTAGGGTCATGCCTTTAGATTTCAGAATCTTGGTTTGGGTTGGGTTTTGAGTGACTTCAGCCCAAGGTCAATTTGGCCCATAACCTATTTGAGTCCAATGTAAAAACAGGGGTATGAGAGGGTAATTTAGGTAGTTTAAGTAGGAGGGAATCTTTCATAACAGAAATAGAAGCTTCTAGGGAGGGGTTCTAGGATATTTCAGATCTTTTGATGGGTAAAACTTGGGTAGGAAGTTAGAACTTGGGGGTTACCTAGGCTAAATTGAAAATTTTAAAAGGGACTAAAGTGTAAAATGAAGTCCTGTAGGGCTGCCATAATTATTTTCCTATAAAGGCATCATTTCTTGCCTTAGAGGGCAAGGTTGAAGAGCTAAAAAAAATATAGAAGAGGAGTCGGTCAAAAGAATATAGTTTCATCCAATTTGAGCACAAAAAGCACAAAATACTGTTGTTCATTGAAAAATCTTTGAGTAATTAATAGAGAGATGAGTTGAAGTGTGTGTTACATTCAAGTTTGGGTCCATTTTTTATGGGAGTTCAAATCTGAACCTTGTGTGGAGTCATTCGAGTTTAAAACTATTTTCAAGTGATATTCTCCAGCATTGTTTTGATCCAAATCTGTTGTTGTTGCTTCTCCTTGGATCCCTTTTTCTCACTTTTGGTTTATAATTGTTGTACTAGGTACCAACTCTAACTTTCAGGATGTAGATTCGACTTGAAGATGGAATGAAAAGCATTTGTTTATTTTCTGTTAACAAGTACTATTATTTTAGCATTAATTCTGTTTTGTATGCTAGATATTTGATTCAAAGAATGTAATGAGATAGGTCTGATTATGTCATTATATGGACTGTTGGACTATTGGGTATAATGTTGAACTTAGATTTTAATTGTTTGAGTTTAAGTCTGAAAGTTATTTGAATTTAGCCCGAAAAATCCATAGTCAAAACTTTTGTATAACGTCTGTTGAGACTTGCCGCACCTGGCTGTATGTTAATGGATATTTTTCATGAAGGACTATGTCTGAATAGTTAGAGCATTACCCATTATAGCATGAGATTTCATCTGTGTAAGATTTAGAAGTGCAATATGATTTAGGATGATTATAAGCTGCAGGTATTATGTGATTGAGGGACTTCTTTAATCCAGTAATTTGTTAGTCAAGTAGATTAGTCATGGGCTCATGTACGAATTTAACTGAAACTGGGATCATATGGTTAATTGTTTCAATCAAGCCACTAATGCTCTCGATCATTAATGCAACTGTTGATGTCATTTTCAGATTGTGTGATGTTTATTTGTTTGATATTGTGTCCCTAAATTCGAGTGGCCTTCTGTTGTTGACTGGGATCGACGGCCTGATCTCTGAGGCCCATTTCGAGTGGTACCTCATGGGAATTTGGGGCCTTCGTTCAGGCCCAAAAAAAAAGGCCAACCAAGAGATCTGTTTTCTGTGCATCTGTGGCGTTATTGGGGCTATTGGGCCTCATTTGGCTGGGTTGGTTTCAAGCCCAAAGTAGGGGCAATCCAGAATCACTTCTGGATTTAATGGCGTTAAAATTAAATAATAAGTTTGGGCTTTCAAGTTAGGTGGCGGGTTCAAATTAAGAGGCTATCCCTTTTGTTTGGATCCGGACCTGAACTCGAGGCCCAGAAATTTTTTAATATCAATTGACTAGGACTCTTCCTTCATTTTAGAGGCAAAATATAGAAAATTATAGAGTGCTTTAGGATTGGCCTTTAAATAAAAAGTGAGACGAGCCTCGCCGAACAAAAATGCATAAATTGCGGGGCCCTCATTAAACGCTTTATTAAAAATATTTTAAAAATTCGGGACGTGCCATTTAGCGAATTTTCATGGCCTCCCGCAAAGTTAACAAGACGCTAGCCACTTTAGGCGCGCTTTTTAATAATTTTACCTTCTTAACTACGGGTGTGCATTTCATGCGACCCAAATCCAAATCCCAAAACGTTGAATAAGAGGTGTCAAGTATCCGGGTGCATTTCATGTAACGTGATCCAAAAACACGCTCTTAAACAACGTTCACTTTCATAAAAACTAATTAAAAGCGGTTAAACAATGCTAAAATTGCAATAGGATAACATGTATTAAAATCAGACTTTAGATAAATATAGCAGTTGAGCGACCGTGCTAGAACCACGGAATTCGGGAGTGCCTAACCCCTTCTCCTGGGTTAACAGAATTCCTTACCCGGGTTTCTGGTTCGCGACTATTAAACAGAGTCAAACCCTTTCCTCGATTCGAGATTCAAACCGGTGACTTGGGAAACCATAAATCTCCCAAGTGGCGACTCTGAACTTCTTAAATAAATGAATCCCGCTTCGATTGTCCTTTAATTGAAAAAACTCCTTTTATTATACCTTCACGGGGTGTAGTAGTGAAAAAAGGAGGTGCGACACCATTAGCACTCTAAAAGAAAAAATTTATGCAGCATTTCAACTAAAATCAGTCTTGGAATTGCATCTTTGGTTTCGCCTATTAGCAAAGATTTAGAAATTTCAAAGAATTTTGAATCATTCTGGGTTGTAAAAATGGTGAAAGCAAGCTGAACACTGTTGCATTGGTGTGCTGATCTACTGTTGCTTTTTCTTCCTAACCTTGGGCTTGTTTTCTTGGTTACTAAAATCATCCTAAGCGTTGCTAATGTGGCTACTAAGCTATTTCTTTGGAAAGCTGCTACTAAGATGAGAAATTCCCCGATAAAGCTGCTAGTACCAGGTGAACTCATATTGGCCAAAGTGGAAGAGAAGAAAATGGTAGAGAGATTCGGCATGGTGCTCACTGAACCTCCGTAATATCTAACAAGTCGAGTCTTATATCGGTCATATAGAACACCAACACATAGAAAAAGGGCTGAAGAAACCAGTCCATGACTTGACATCGGTAGAATGCTACCTCCAATTCCCTGTATGTTCGATAGAGCAAAAGATTTATAACGCTTGGGAACCGGAACAGGATTAAACCTTTAAGCATGCAGATGAGTGTTTGCCGTCAGCCCCAATCCTTCGGTTTCCGGATTGGAATAAGGAGTTCCATGTTCATACTGACGCATCACCATGGAGATGCTGATAGGGAGACAGCTTTCTTCGAGGTGAAGGATGACAATGCAGGATTTAATCTAACCGGGTTCCAGTTTGTTAATGCTATAGAAAGGGTGCCCCTTTCTTTTTATCCTATGCAAATCATTACGTGGCTCATATAGAGATGGGACATTTCCCTGGACTTGGCTTTGCTGAAATCAGGTACTTTTTGGATCCCATTAATATGTGGAGTGCCTACTGGAGCTATGTAATCAGTTTGAGCTTGTAGATGAATGTGAACTTGATTGAATATTGATCTGTGCTCTTCTAAGACTATCTATGTGTCTCCTTGGTGTAATTAGCTTTACTACTCAAACCTTACTGTATTTAGTCATGCTGTAGGCAGTGCATTTTCGGACTGTATTTAGACTCTAATTCGTCATTTTTGGTTCTAGCTCGATTGAATTCTTTCTCAAGTATTGTTGTAGTTAGACTGTTATGGGAAGAAACTTAATTTTCAATGAATAACCTTCTTAGTGGGTCAGTGTTGGAATTCTGTATTTTCTTTCATGTCTAAGGCTCTAGTAATTTGGGTATTTGGGTATCATGTGAACACTGGTAGTTGAAACTCAACAGCTGGGTCGCTCAAATTGAGTAACTCCGTTAATTGTTAGAGCTGCATAACTTTATCATCGTTAGAATAGGCTGTTGATACAAAATTAGCATATGGTAAAAATAGTTTTGGATCCATATTCATCTCATAACTGCTTGTAAACAGGTGCGAATTTGAGCTAGTAATCTGGATGCATGTTAGCTCTCGTGTGTTTTATTTTCTGGAACTCCTTAAAGGAATTGAGCCTGGTCTGGACAATATGGGTCAGTTTGCTAGGAAAATGCCCTCATATGTGTTCTGTTTTGTTTTTCTTTACTCCAAAACTCTTCAAGTGACATTGGGCCTGTAGCCAGCCCAAGCCATTTCATACGGCTTGGATGCTTGTTTTATCCCACTTGGATTTTATGGCTAGCGAGAGTGATCTGAACCTTAATTTAGATTAAGTTTAACGTCTTGGCCTTGTTTAATTAGTTACTGTCCTTCAATGGGTTTAAGGTGTGCTATCAAAGTTGATCTTTGGTCTTCGCATGTTATAGCCAGACATTAGAATAAATATTCGTAGAAAAGCCTTTAGGGCCATTTAAAACACTATTGTGATTGTGTATACGTTCGCGTAACATAATTACGATTTTAAAAACAAAACCAGAGTATGCGTTCGCGCAACTTTGGCCAAACTTTCTTAATAATAATAAAGCGTTATTAATTGTGGACACATTCGCGTGACATGATTTTTGACGCACCAAACAAATGGGTATACGTACGCGTAACCCGTTTTAAGATAATTTTCTCAATTAAAAGCGGTGAAAGAGGCAAATGCACATAGGTTATAAAATCAGTAACTAGACAATTTGTTTAAGCCAAGTATGATCAAAGCGACCGTGCTAGAACCACGGAACTCGGGAGTGTCTAACACCTTCTCCCGGGTTAACAGAATTCCTTACCCGAATTTCTGTGTTTCGCGAACATTAAACAAAGTCAAATCTCCTCGATTCGGGATTTTGATCCGGTGACTTGGGACACCATAAATCTACCAAGTGGCGACTCTGAATTTTTAAAAATAAATCCCCTTTCGATTGTCACTTCAAGTTGGAAATAACTCCCTTTATTATAAGAGGTGTGACATTTGGTTTTTCAAACTTTGCTCCGGGTGGTCCAAAACACACCCGAGCCATTCGGGACCTTGTCCATACACCAACAAGTCTATAAACATAATATGGACCTTCTCGAACTCTCAGAATGCATAAAACAACAACAAAACCAAGAATCACACTCCAAAACCAAATTAAATCAAAATATGAACTTCAAGTTTCCAAATCGCTCCGTACGCGCCGAATCATACTTAGGCTACTCGGACTGACACCAAATTTTTGTGTGCAAGTCTTAAATCACCATACAGAACTATTCCTAGTCTCAGAATCCCATTTGGACCTCGATATCACCAAAACCTACTCCAAACCAAATTTAAAGAACTTCAAAAACCTTCAAAGAACCAACTTTCACTATTAGGCGCCAAAACGCTCTCAGGTCATCCAAAACCCAATCCGAACGTACGTCCAAGTCCGAAATCATCATACGAACCTATTGGAACCATAAAATCCGGATTCCAAGGTCGTTTGCTCAAAACGTTGACCGAAGTCAAACTTAGCCTTTTTAGCCAACCTTAAGGAACCAAGTATTTCGATTTCAACTCGAAACCTTCCAAATCTCGAACTAACCGTCCCCGCAAGTCATAAAATAGTAAAAGCACATACGGGAATTCTTATTTAGGGGAACAGAAAGCAAAACGACCGGTCGGGTCGCTACATTCTCCACCTCTTAAACAAACGTTCGTCCTTGAACGGGTTTAGAGTCATACCTGGAGTACTGAATAAGTGTGGATATCTACTCCACATGTCCTCCTCGGACTCCCAGGTCGCCTCCTCGATTAGTTGTCCCCTCCACTTAACCTTTACCACAGAAATCCTCTTGGATATCAACTGGCGAACCTGCCTATCAATAACGGCAACTTGCTCCTCCTCATAACCCAGGCTCTCATCTAACTGAATCGTGCTGAAGTCTAACACATACGAAAAGTCGGCATGATACCTCTGGAGCATAAACACGTGGAAAACCGGATGAAATACCGATAGACTGGGGGTAAAGCAAGATCATAAGCAACCTCCCCAACTTGTGTAAGCACCTCAAATGGGCCTATAAACCTTGGGCTCAACTTGCCCTTCTTGCCGAACCTCATGATCCCCTTCGTCGGCGAGACTTTCAAGAAAACCTTCTCGCCCACCATAAATGATAAATCACGCGCCTTCTGATCGGCGTAACTCTTCTGTTTGAACTGTGTTGTGTGAAGTCGCTCCTGAATCAACTTTACCTTTTCAAAGGCATCCTTCACCAAATCAGTACCATATAACTTAGCCTCGCCAGGCTCAAACCACCCGATGGGAGAACGACATCACCGACCATACATAGCTTCAAATGGAGCCATCTCGATGTTGAACTGGTAACTGTTGTTGTAAGCAAACTCGGCCAAAGGCAAGATCCGATCCCACTGCCCTCCAAAGTCAATCACACATGCTCTGAGAATGTCCTCCAAGATCTAAACTGTCCGCTCCGACTGCCCGTTGGTCTGTGGATGAAATATAATGCTGAGCTCTATGTGGGTCCCTAACTCACCCTGTACTGCTTTCCAGAAATACGAAGTAAACTGAGGGCTTCTATTTGATATGATGGAAACAAGCACACCATGCAACCGAACTATCTCCTGAATATATATCTGGGCCAACCTCTCTGAAGTATACGTAGTCACAACTGTAATAAAGTGTGTCGACATGGTCAACCTGTCGACAATGACCCAAACTGGATCAAACTTCCGTAAGGTCTACGGCAACCCAACTACGAAGTCCATAGTAATGAGCTCCCAGTTCCACTCCGGTATAGTCATCTGCTGGAGTAGGCCACCTAGCCTCTGGTGCTCATACTTAACCTGCTGGCAATTTAGGCATCTAGCTACATACTCAACTATGTCTTTCTTCATCCGCCGCCACCAATAATGTTGCCTCAGGTCGCTAGATTGTGTTTAATTTGAACCTGTTTTACTTGAAATGATGTTTGGTATGCCATTGAGCTTAATTGTTAATTTTATTAAAGGATGTTCGTAGTTGTTGAATTGCTTGAGGACAAGCAATAGTTTAAGTTCAGCGGTTTGATAAGTTGGTATTTTACCAACTTATCTCTTCTTGATACTTAGACTTTTGTATGATTTTGTTGAGAAACTAAGGCATCTATTGAGGTTTATTGGCATATTTCAGGTATGAAGTGATTTAGAGAAGAAATGAAGAAACTAAGTCAAAACGTGTTAAAATGAGAAAATTTAACTGCTGCCAGTAAATATTCTATGCGATCGCGGAGAAATCCATACGATCGCGTAAGTTCAGCAGACTGAAGCTATGCAAACGCGGTTGGAGATATGCGAACGCGAAGAAGAAAGCCTGGTCAATGGCTAGTCAACTATGCTATACGAACGCGGGTCTCTGTACGCGATCGCGTAGCTTTGCTGAAGTTATTCTCCGCGAACGCGAGTATATGCATGCGATCGCATAGCTTATTTTTTGGGCAAATTCTGGGCAGAAATGGAATTTCATGTTTTGGACGGCCAAGCCAGTCAATACATGACCTATATTATTGGAAACACATCTTTGGCATATCTTTGGCTTATTTTTCAGTCCTTAGACTAGAGAAGACAAGTTTTGAAAGCTAGGGTTCTTACACACACACTTGGGTCTTGAAGATTTGAAGCTTTTGGTTGAGAATTTCTTACCCATTTATGTTTATTTCTTCATTTCCTTGCTTTGTATTGTATATCTAAGTGTGTAGTATTTTTTCCAACACTTGAATCTTGTTTATGGGAATATTCATAATTAAAGTGTGGATTAAATATCTTGTTGTGCTTATGTATTGAACAATTTTTATTTATTATGAAGTGAGTTATTGTTTCTTTAATTATTCTTGTTCTTTAATGTTCCAAAGGGATTAGCTAACCCTAGGACTCGCCCATTTACTTCGAATTAATTTTTGGAAAGATAATTTGGAGTTGGGAAAGATTAATTAACAAGAACTTGAGGCTTTAACCCTCACTTTATAGATTCAACCTAGGGATAGGATTGAACTACTTGTAGCCGTATTCGGGTGTGCTTAATCTCTTAATTGTTTTAGGAATAATTCAATTAGGAAGTTTTGTTAGTCTTTGGAAGAAGCTAACATAGAATTATCACCCGAGGCTAATTAACATAAACTCGCTCATATTTGTAAAATCGTAAAATACATTGGATCGTTACTTGAGTGTAATTCCCCGTGTATCCATGCTTGTAGCCATCGATCATTTTACTTGCTTTCTAGGTTAGTTTATATTTCCGCGTTTACATAAATATTTTCTCAAACTTTTCTAAGTGTTTGGCTTAGCATAATAAGTGATAATTCTCTTACACACCTAATCGCCTACATATTGTTCTCTGTGGGATTCGACCCCGACTCATAGTTGGGTAAATTATATTGCATGCGACCATATCCATTTACTATTTAGTAGTGGATTTGGGCGTCATCGACAATAACAAACGAATCAATGTATGTCCTGAACACCCTGTTCATCAAATCCATAAAGGGCTGGGGCGTTAGTCAAGCCGAAGGATATCACTAGAAACTCATAATGGCCATATCCAGTACAGAAAGTAGTCTTCAAAACATCCGAGTCCCGAATATTCAACTGATGGTACCCCAATCTCAAGTCGATCTTAGATAAAACCCTAGCACCTTGCAATCGGTCAAACAAATCATCAATACACGACAACATGTACTTGTTCTTAATGGTGACTTTGTTCAACTGGCGGTAATCAATGCACATCCGCATAGTCCCATCTTTCTTCTTCTTCACAAATAACACTGGTGCACCCCAAGGTGATACACTTGGTTGACGAACTCCCTTTGCTAACAACTCCTCAAGTTGTTCTTTCAACTCCTTCAACTCTTTCGGGGCCATACGGTATGGTGGGATAGATATAGGCTGGGTACCTGGAGCCAATTCAATACAAAAATTGATATCACGATCCGGTGGCATGCCTGGAAGGTCAGAAGGAAACACATCGGAGAACTCCCGGACTACTAGTTCTGAATCAATCGCCGGAGCCTATGCGGTAGTATCCCGAACATAAGCTAGATAAGCCAAACAACCCTTCTCGACCATATATAGATCCTTCAGAAAGGAGATAACCCGACTAGATGTACTAACAGACGAACCCTTCCACTACAATCTAGTCAACTCTAGCATCGCTAAGGTAACAGTCTTAGCATGGCAATCAAGGATGGCGTGATATGGGGATAGCCAGTCCATGCCCAGTATGACCTCAAAGTCGGTCATACAAAGCAACAAAAGATCCGCTCCGGTCTCATAACCATAAAATATGTGACCACACAGGACTGATAGATCCGATCCACAACAACGAAATCGCCCACAGGAGTGGACACATAAACAGGAGTACCCAAGGACTCACGAAGAACATCCAGGAAATGAGCAAACAGAGATGACACATATGAATAGGTAGAACATGGATCAAATAATACCAAAGCATCCTTACCGCAGACAGAAATAATACCTGTGATCAAGGCATTTGAGGCTACTGCATCTGGTCAAGCCGAAAAAACATAGAACCTAGCTGGAGCACCGACCGGCTGGCCTCCGCCTGATTGAACAGTAGCTGCTTGACCTCCCCCTACCTGGCCTCCACCTCTAGGATGGCCCCTACCTGCCTACCCTCTACCTCTGGGCGGTCGGAAGGCTGGTGCTGTAATCATGGGTTGATGGCCCTGCTGTTGTCACGCCCCAAAATTCGAGGAGCGCGACCGGCGCTCAATCGGGTGAACCCGACGGAGAAAGCCTTACCGAGCACTTTCTACCCCAAATCAATATGGATACGGGACTCATGCCTTTGATTAATTTAGATGATAACACACGGTGTACACCACTTACTGGTTCACTTCATATCATAAAAATTTACCGTACATAAGCTAGCTTCAAGGATTCTATTAGGGTTATATCTTAAGGAGATTACAAGGTTAGGATTACAACATATACATACAGCGGATTCCCCGGGCACCCGTACATAACCCACACTAGTGTCTTTGGAGCCTCTAAGGATACAACAGATAAGCATGACTAGGCCAGCAACAAGGCCCCGGCTATACCTCAAAAGTGAAAGCTGTAATAACAAAAGATACACCATATGGCCCCATGGAAGAAAAGGGGCTCACCGAGACTTTGAGTAGAAGAAACGCTCTGCTACACACGGTCGGCACCGTCCACTATGGAGCCACCTGCAATCATAACACGAATGTAGCGCCCCCGGCAACAGGGACGTCAGTACATTTGAATTGTACTGGTATGTATAACTAAACACCATTTTACTAGAAAGAACTACCAAACAGATACAAGCAAATAATATGGGCAAGTCAAAGAAGCAATTCATATAATCTTTCATACAATTTCCACAACATTGATTAGGGCATTTCTGTCACGTGTTCACCACTGTTCTCATTACCACCGCTATCCCAAGCGGAGTCCGATCACAACCCGACCGGCTAGCTCACCTCATTGGAGGCATTACTCTCAATAAATATTTCATTTCCTTTATCCGGAATCCAATATCAGCACATTACCACCATGTGTGCAGCATGGTGTCCGATCACGACCCGATCGGCTAGGTCACCTCGTTAGAGGCATTTCTCCATTCTCATTAGCCAACACTTCAAATCTTTATTCCACATATAACATAACAATTCCTGGGGCACTCATGGCCACCATCATCACATCGTTTCCCTTTTTTTTTTTGATATTCATTTTACAAGTTGTGAACATATACACATATATTGAGGATACCTCAAATTGCAATCACAGGTAAATGAGCACATAGCTAGCATGAATAATTCTTTGTTCCAATGTTGGCTTGTAGCCCAAGTATTTCCACACATAACTGTACTTTCCATCATTATCAAATTGTCAAGATTGGCACATTATTCACGTCGGGGCACATCCTTCACGAATATGTACAGAAAATTGCATATCAATTAATGCGTAATAACAAGCAATATGCTAACCAATTCAACTCTTACCATGCTTTCATAAATGACAACGGAGCTCAATTTCTAATAAAAAGGGGTTTTAGCCATACATACCTGGGGTTGAGTCCCTTTTTAATTTCTACTTCCAATTCACCAAATAATCTAGCAACATCCATATATTGCACAAATTAATACGCATAACTTAAAATTCAAGCTTCACAACCACTACCCGAACATATCTAGGTTACTAGCCCGTTCTTTGCGCTAGTCTTTGCTCTCACCCAATTACTCCCACTAGGTTCTAGGTTTTAGTAGACATGCATGCACAATTTTAACCACTATTTTCAAGAACCAATGCATGAGACTTCCTCCCCTTAGATTAAACCAGAATTTAAATGAAAATGGTTAGGGATTTTACCTGCAAGAATGAGGATGAAGATAATTGCTTTGAAATTTCCCCGCCCGGATAGTTTTCAAGGATCAAATTTGAAGAAGGTGGCTTTCTCTCTCAAGAACCCTCTCTCCCTCTCTCTTGTTTGTTCAGAATTGTTAAAAATGAGGGGGTTGGGGTGTTTTATTAAAAAGGGGTCGGGGTTAAAATTTAGAAAAGAAAAGAAAAAGAAAAAAAAGAAGTCGAGCAAGATCTGCGGTCGCATTCTGCGATCGCAGAGTTGAAATGCGGTCCGCAGATTGGACCGCAGAATTGCCTCCAAAACTCTGAGGATTCTGTTTGGGTCTGCGACAGGAATGCGGTCCGCAATCATGTTCTGCGGTCGCATAGTGCACCGTAGTACTGACATTCACAAAATTCAAAGGAGAATATGCGACGACTATGCGGTCCTCATATTTGTTATGCGATCACATAATAGACCGCATTTTCAACATTAATTTTGACAACTCTACTGTTCCACTCTGCGGTAGAAATGCGGTCCGCATATCAATTATGCGGTCGCATTTTGGACCGCATCTTGACCTCAAGTTTTAACCAAACCACTGTTTCGTTATGCAGTGGTAATGCGGTCCGCATATTGGATCTGCGACCGCATTCTGGGCCGCATAATGGCATTTTTCAGGAAAATTGATTCTTTTGATTTTTAAAAGCTTAGATCAATACCAAGGGTCCGAACCGCGGCGAGCAGGCTCGCCGCGAAGAATTCTACACATTCCTAACACGTGTTCGGAGCCGACACCACAAGATTCTTGTTTATGAGCCAAAAATTTTACGGGGCCTCACATCTTCCCCCACTTAAAATCATTCGTCCCCGAATGAGGACCTGTTTCAAGCTTTTCAGTATATTCAAAGATCATTTGGTTTTGAAAACATGTTATGCAGATTCCTACACCTTTCACTATTTCCCAAATTTTTTAGAAAAATTTGCCAGAGTTTCCTTTGTAATTAGAACATCTCCACCTAACAGAGGGCCCCGGAAACACAATTCTAAGCACCAATACACAATTTCAACTACCCTTACAGCTAGTATACAAATCCTTACCTTAACAAATGCACACATTTGATCACTCGATATGCTTTGCTTATGAATCAGTTATTTCAATGAGTTTCACATAATTTAGCCATTTCAACACACTACAAGCATACAAGTAATTCATTACCAACTTATACCACCATTAATTGATTACTTATCACAAGAGTCTTTAAAAAAAAAGCTTTCATTTACCAAAGAAATGTTCACATGACTTGAAACAATCCCTACATCTATAAGTCTTGCACAACTAGAGGAACTTCACTAGCACTTAGGAAAGAATCAACTTGGACACAATGGTAATTGTTTTAGAGATAGGAAGGTCACATAATTTCTTCTAGACTTGATCGAATAGATAGGGATATTTCTTTCATTTCTTTCTACGCTTCCCACGTAGCTTCCTCGACTTGTTGACTTCGCCACAACTCCTTAACCGAGGCAACTTCCTTATTTCTCAACCTACGGGCTTGTCTATCAAGAATGGCAACCGGAACCTCTTCATACGATAGCTCTTCATTAACCTTGATAGTCTCGTCTGGCACGATGGTGGACGGATCTCCAACCACACTACAACAAATTTGATTATTAATGATGAATTATTTTGTCACCTATGATTCACTTTTCGTCACCAAAGATTTTTTGTGACGAAATCCTTTTTGTCAATCTTTCGTCTCTAGAACACCGTCACTAATAACATATAAAGGCAACTTTGTATTTCGTCGCCAAATAATAAAGTACTAAATACGAAATTCTTTTTCGTCCCCAAACACGTAATATTTATGACGGATTTATTTGTCATAAAAAGTACAAAAAAATTATACTTAATAGTATGATTTCGTCACTAAAAAGTGCATTAATGTCGACAAAACTGCCTCGTCTCTAAAAATTTAGTTTAATTAGTGACGACGTCAAATGTCTCTAAAGCTACGTATGTTTCGTAGTTGAAAAACCGTAATTTTGTCACTAAAGACTACCTTTTATCAACAAAAAAGTATTTCGTCCCTAAATATATAATTAGTGACAATTATAATTTTGTAGTTAAAACTACCCTCTCGTCGCTAAAAAGAATATTTTTATCGACAAAACAAAGTTGTCACTATAAGTTATCATAATTAGTGACAATTACAATTGTCAAAAAATACAAAATTGATTCGTAGTCAATAAAAAGATAATTTTGGGACATAAATTATTTTGTCACTAAATATAGCGAATTTATGACCAACTTAATTTGTTTGGTGACAAAAATGTGATATTCCTGAAAACTATACAAAAGTGAACTTTTTTGTCACTAATAACAAATGTTTGATGACGTTTATATTCATATTTGTTTTAGATTGACGTCATACGAATTTGAAATAACATAATAAAACAATCAAGGTAATAACATAAAAATAAAAACAATCAAAGGTAATAACAAAAATATTCACCATTGATCATAAAACTAATATTAAAACTATATTGAAATAAAAGCTCCTTAAATTAAAATAAACATAGTTAAAGTAAATATGTCCAACATAAAAGCCTAACTAAGAAATATTACTCCTAAACTAGGACTAAGAAGTGGAGGAATGCAGTGACACTTCACTTGCAATTAGTCTTGATCCAATAGTTAACTTCATATACCTGTATAAAAGATGGAGAAAAAATTACTTTAAGTTAACACTTTACGGTATCAAGGTATAAATAAAATATAATTGGTATAAACTACAACTTCTTGTTAGACGTAGAGTTTAATTGGTAAAACAAATAATTGAATTGTGCTACAAATAAATAAAAATGAGAAAAAAAATTAATAGTGTGAAGTATAGTGTACCCAAAGGTGATAGTCTGGTGGGGCTCAATCTTCGCTGTATCATTAAAAAAAACATTCGAACTTAGATACTAAAAGAATTATAATTGAATTTATCATTTAAAGATGTAGTACTTCTAACCTTGATGGTGATGAGCCAATAAAATGACACTTCATTTGGTTTAATATTTCCTCTTGGCATGCCCTTAAAGTACCCAACTCAGAAGTTAATGTTTGATCTGTATTCGCTGATTTGTTACCTCAGTTTCAGCTAAATTCAAACGTTCTTGTAAACCATGTTGGGCAGTAGCAGCATCCTCTTTTGCCCTTCTAAGAGCATCCTCTAATTCTGCTGTCCTTCTTTTTGTTGCTGTAGTTGTACTAGGCTTTGGACCATAGCCAAGGCCTTTAATATATCCCGACCTTGTACCAAGTACATTATCAACAATTTCATCAATAGTCATTGGATTCTCTTCAGAAATAGACCAAGCTCTCAAATCTCTCATTTTGTTCTACATAAAAATATTACATCAGTTAAAATAATTATAAGATAGAATGAATACATGTGACATGTTACTAAAATATTACTTACGTAGTTAGTCTCAGCCTCCGGAGATGACCATCCTTTTTCACTCGAGTAATGGGTGCTTTTGTAGAACTCAATCCTATTTGGCTCTACTCCTTCATGTTCCTTCACACCCTACACAATATGACAATAATATGAAATATTACTAAAATATCATCTTAGTAACGAATGTGGAGGGTGATTGAACCTCAACCACATTGACATGATTAGATTATAGGTTCAACAAAAGGTAATGAATGTATGTGGACCAAAACTTTTTACCTATACCAACTCCTGTCAAGGCAGCCATTTTTGAGAGTTTTGTGAGACAGAACATTGCAGAGTCAGAAATTGATGTGACAAGCAACATTAGACAGCTAATGGAGAGTAGTTATGGCTTCCCAACTAACAACAAGACAGAATTTTTATATGATGACTGCCCTTTTATACAAAAATAAACTCAGAGAAAGGAAACAAATAAAGGTTTTATATCAGAAAGCTCAATACATTTTAAGAGCCTTAAAATACTATTTTGTAGTTGTTGTAGAATACATGACGCAAACATAGGAATTGGTTTTCCTTGTTATTAAGGTCCTAGATGTGATACTAATATTTGATAATTAAAAGTTTAACTAAAGCATGCTGACAAAGATTTAAAGAAAAGTAAAGAGATACGAAAGAACACAAAGTTGCA
>NW_017671939.1:41901-43325 GCF_001879085.1 Nicotiana attenuata | reverse complement strand
AATGAGACGAGCCTCGCCACACAAAACATATAAATTGCGGGGCCCTCATTAAATACTTAATTAAAATACTTAGAAATTCGGGACATGCCATTTAGCGAATTTTCATGGCTTCCCGCAAAGTGAATAAGACGCTAGCCATTTTAGGCGCGCTTTTTTAATAATTTTACCTTCTTAAATACGGGTGCACATTTATGCGACCCAAATCTAAATCCCAAAACGTTGAATAAGAGGTATTGCGGATCCGGGTGCATTTCATGTGACGTGATCCAAAAACACGCTCTTAAACGGCGTTCATTTTCGTAAAAATAACTAAAGCGGTAAATAAGCTCAAAAATTGCATTGTAGGTTGGAATGTGTATAAAAATCAGATTTTTAGCCATCTATAATAATTTAAGCGACCGTGCTGGAACCACGGGATCCGGGGGTGCCTAACACCTTCCCTCGGGTCAACAGAATTCCTTATTCAGAATCTCTGGTTCGCAGACTCCAATTGGGAAGTCGATTTTTTCCTCGATTTGGGATTTAAATTAAATCGGTGACTTGGGACACCAAAAGCCAACCCTTTCCCAAGTGGCGACTCTAAAAAAAAAATAAATAAATAATCCCATTTCGAATAATGTCACTTTAAATGGACAAACTCCCTTATACATTTTATCCTTCGGGGTAGGTGTGTAAAAAGGAGGTGTGACATATACAAATGATAAGTTTCTCCCATTTTAGCAATTCTCATCCCACACATCTGACTTTCTAATGTAGGCAGGGATCATAGAACTCAAGCAAAAAAAAAAGCAAATAGAAAGGAAGTGGAAAAACTGACACAGAATGCTTTCTGAGTTCGAACAACTCAAACATAAATAAAATAAAAATAACTGCTTTACATAGAAGATATGCCTTCTGTATGAGAAGAGATCAGATATTAACTAAATCAGTGGATACATTAATCTTCAAATATAAAAGTATAGTTGATGGAATGTCTGATGAGAATCAAGTTTTCTACTTCTTTTTTCTTAGAAAAGGTAAGTTTTATTGAGTATCAGCACTAACGTTGGGGCTGTAAATTAGGAAATGAGATCTAACAAGATTTCAGTATCATTTACAAGTTCCAGTTTACACCAAAACATAATAAGATCTTAACAGCCAAGTTCTAGTAATTTACTACTTAAGAGCATGAAAAGTCTAATATTTAACTAAGTTATATGTCTAGTTTTAAGTGCCAAGTTATGTTATCAAAACACTCATAAACTGCATTAACATGGAAACAAGTGGTTAAAGAAGTGATTGATCCCAGTGCAAATATGGAGTTCAGAGCCAACACGGCAGATGATCCTCACAAGACGAAGCCAGATATCAGCAAAGCAAAAGAAGCTAACCGGTTCACGAAATGCCATATAAGAAAACTAGAAATACCAACAACGAGTCACAAA
>NW_017671939.1:23478-40350 GCF_001879085.1 Nicotiana attenuata | reverse complement strand
AATTGACCCGACCATAAGAAATTACTTCAATTTTACAGCAAAGGTTTCAATAAAAATAGTACTACCAAAAGTCTGAATTAGAAAGTGCAGGATATACTTGCTGCATATAGAAAAACAATATGGAATGCACAGAACAAGCCAAAAAAAGGATCCATAAGAATAAACAATAACAAAATAGTACACTGACAACAATGAGCAATAAGCATCAGAAAAAAGGAGAACAAACAATAATTAATAGATACACTCCTAGTCAATATAATAAAAGGTACGTATTACCTGTATTAGGAGTAGGATTATTACTATTTGATGGATCAGATGATCGGCTTGCTTGAGTAGAAGCACCTGTAATTGTGGTTTGTCTAGAGACTCGTCCTCCTGGTGCCATTGATTTGTAGAATTCTACCAAAAATACTATATAATTTTAGTATATTCATTAGATGTAAAATCTATTAGTTTAACAAACCAAAAGTTAGAAATAACTAAAGAAAAACTCAAAAAGAACATAAATCATCAATCTGGAAAGCCTGATGCACATCATTTCCTAATAAGAGTTTACTGTCTTCTTCTCCTAAAATTTATTGAATTATTGAAGCATCACTAGCCGAGTTAAGTAATTAGTATAACATACCAAAGATCTATTTATGTAGAAATTTTTCTAATTTGAAGGCACATAAACTATGTTTTCAAAAACGTATACCGTATAAATGGAAGTTTTTCAACCGTGAAAGTTGAAAGAAAAATCCAGCAACTTTTCACAGAGATAATCAAGAAAAGAGTGTGTGCAATGGTAAACAATATGGACAACATTACAACATATTATCTTGGAATGCTTTTGAAAGCTAATCATGATACTGCTGGAAGAGAGAAGATCATATTTGAAGAAATAATTTATGAATGCTGAACAAGAAACAACTCAGACATTGCTCTCATGGACTATTTTTCTTCTAGCACTGCAGATTGACTGGCAAGAAAAAGCAAGAGAAGAGGCACTAGACTTACTTGGGCAGCGATATCAAAATTATTAAGACATATCAAAACTAAAAATAGTATGGGAACTATCAACAGCTCCTTTATTTTTCCATTATATTAAATTTTTTCAATAACTTATACCAAATATCTTATAAGTTATACATGCAGCAGATTTAAAAGAAGCCGTGTGTCTGACAAAGATTGAGCCTAGTGAAAAAATGTTTACTGGTTTCAACAAAAATATAAATTACCCTACAGAATATTCACCTTAAAACACTTTGGTTCAGTTCATCTAAATTTAAAGTGCCATTATCCGATCAAACAAATTCCTATGGGCCACCAAGAAGCATGATTTGACTCAAACAGAAGCTGTAATACCATATTTCCACAATCCATCCACTCTTCCCTCGAATCCAGACAGAAAACGTCAATATATACACAAAATAGATGCCTACTCTGATAATATCTAATATTTCCCCTTCAGTACACCATGCAAAACTATAAATATACACAGTAAACTAAAAACTCTAAATATACACAGTAAATTAAAGGGTTTCTGTTTCAAAATCTTCTAATTGATTTATTCTCATCTAGATTGATCATATGAGACAAAATAAAAGCATATCAATGTCTATGCCACAAATAATTAATGAATTAATAATTCGATAAATGATTGTGGCAAATAACAATCTATTGAATCTTATTCAAACATAGAGTAGGTGAAATGATACATACCTGTTCAGAAATTTTGCTTCACTTTGCAATGTATTTTTTCCAGTCATTTTTCTCATATATATATAGTGGTTATCCTGACATTCGTTTGGAGCCAAAAATCCCAAAAACCAGCGCCAAAAGACGGTTTCTTCCTCCATTTTACAATGTTGTGGAATTCTATTTGGTGGGTATGGACGAGTTTGGTGGGTATGGAGGAGGTTGAAGAGTTATGCCAAGGAAGGGAGTGGAGAAGTGCTTTACCCGATTTTTCTTCTAAACCCTAACTTTATCTCCCTCTCCCACTAACTTTAAAATATCAGCCAACTTATGTAAAAATAGTATATACAGCCAACTTTTATATATATAACCAACTTATGTAAAAAAATAGTAAAAAGAAACTTTACCTTGTGAAAATAATACTAAAATGAAACTTTATTTTAGTACATATCCCAATTTTGGATGCCTTTATGTTATAAATAAGCTATATCAAATATGTACTACAATAATACAATATTCAAAAGATTTATTTCAAAAATTGATTTAACTATCTTGGTGTTCACGAGAAATTGAACCAAATAGTAAAGGGATCAAATCGGAGAAAAAAAAAATCAACATTCTATTTGATTTGATTTTGATTTTTAGTTTTAAGAACATATAAAATTTAATTATTTGGTTTTAAGCAAAAAATTAATCGAAAAAGTAGAACCAGATTGATATATAAATACCTATTTAGAAATTATAATTATATAAAATTTTACTTTACAAATTGTTTTTGCGCTCTTGGTTCGTAGCCTAATTTTTGCACTTATAGTATAGTTTATATTCTATTTTGGTTTGTAGAATTTATTCCATGTTAAAAATAATTTTTTAAATTTAATTGAGTCCTTAAATTATTCATCATTATTCAATTATCATCAAAATATCTTGAGAATTAACAACTTTTCTTAATAAGTAATTCAATATAATTGCTATAATATGTGTTTAATAATATATTTTTTACGTCTTTTATTAAGAAACTGATAGAAAAATCAAAACAATCGATAAAATCAAACCAATAATTTAATTTTAAACTTTTCCTTATACCGTGATGAAATGAATAGGCACATAAATTTCTATGACCTTTTTAAACCCCAATTTAATAAGTCCTTCTTCCTTTTAAATTTCCTATCCAATAAAATATCGACACATTTCTATTTTAAAAGGCTTTTCTGGAACTCGTCTGGGGCTCCGCCTAGGCGGGGCAGTATCAAAACACCCAGACACTTACACGTACGTGGGGCAAAGTTTCATGAGGTTTATGTCCCAAGCGCTCGACTGTGCATGTTGAACATGCCTATAACACTTCACGCTTAACGCTCAAGGCTCGTCCAATAACTCTTACGCAAATGATACATTGAGTTCCCTAATAAGCTTTGTTGACGCTCATATAATTCTATAACAAATGAATGATAAAAGCTCAACTCATTGGTAAAATTGAGAGTAACTCAAATAACGAGCCATAGTATTGCATATTATTTAATTGGACATTGTAATAGTGAATTTTTTAATTGAACATTTGTAGAAAATAGATAGTCCAAATTTGTATCTTCATTTGCCATTGGACTTCATTAGGGGTGGGCATAGCTTTGAAAAACCCAAAATCCGAATGTTTTGGTTTGGATTTTCGGATTACAGATTAGATTTTGGATTTAATTTTTATAATTTTTGGATTTCAGATTGGATATTGAATTTGGTACTTCAAATTTTTGGATATTCAAAAATTTAAAATTTTTATACATTATATTTTTAGTACATTATCCATATGCCAATAGTACAACATCCAATACCCCACCCATTAGATTTTAATATACTCAATATTAATTACAAAGTTACTATTGGCATATATCGGGTAAAACCAATAGCCTGAACCGAAAAATATTTATTGAATTATCGGTATCGGGTTATTGGGTGAAATGTCTTTAACGGTTTTGTGTTAATTTACTATTGAGTTGTCGGTTCGTGTCTTGGTTTGCTCCATTTTATTAACGATTTAACCGATAACCCAATAACAATAACAACAACAACAACAACTACCGTATATAATCTCACCAAGTGGGGTCTGGAGAGGGTAGGATGTACACAGCCTTATCCCTACCCTTCCAGGGTAGGGAGACTGTTTCCGATTGACCCTCGGCTATAAAGGATGAAGGACCGATAACCAATAAATTTTATCAAAATATTATTTTTAACCCGTACTATGTTTGGACTTCTTAATTTTCAAGGTGTAATTGCTACTACTTGTGTTGTTTCTACTCTGTTTGGATAAGTACACTTGACAAAACCTCTTAATTCTTGGTAGGAAAGAAACTGTTGTAATTATGATCCTCTAATATTCCTAGTGTTCAGTATATTCTGCTGATTGATCCCCCAATGTCCACAAAACTTTTGTTCACTCTTCGGAACACAAGTGAAGGAATCAAGGTATAAGATTAATTAGTGTTGTACACCATATTTTTTCCTCTAAATTAAGTTATCTTATCGGGTAAATCGTAATGATCGACAACTGATTAATCGATATCCGATAACCACTATTCTTATCGGTTCGATTATTAGTTTAGCATATTTATAAACCGATAACCGATGTATCGAGCCAATAACATTCACAACCGAACTGAACCGACTTATATACATCCCTAATAAGAATACTTTCTAGTTGGAGATGGTTTTATTATTGTTACTTCTTATCGGCCATATTAATGTCTCTGTGCATTTGGTTGATAATGATTTCATTAATTGAATAATGTATTTGGATGATTACAGTGAGGACGTAACGACCCGATATGTCGTTTTAAGAATTAACATCCCGTTCAGCAACCTAAGGTCCCGAGCAACTTTGTAATATGTATTATGACTTGTGTGTGCCGTCGAGTTTGGTTTTCGAAAGATTCGAAATTAAATTTTAAGAAAAATTCTCATTTCGAAGCTTAAATGGAAAGAGTTGATCGGAGAGTTGACTTTTGAGCAACGACTTCGGAATGGAGTTTTGATGATGTCAATAGCTTCGTATGGTGATTTTTTCCGTAGGCGCGTGTCCGGATTTTGATTTGGAAGTCCTTAGGAGTTAGGACAATTCGACACATTTTGGCGAAAGTTGGAAAATAGAAGATTTTTTTTGGAAAATTCGGCCGAGGGTCGAAATTTTGATAATGAGGCCGGATTTCGATTCCAAAAATTGGAACAGCTCTGGTATATCATTTATGACTCGCGTGCAAAATATGAAGTCATTCCGAATTGATTTGATTTGCTTCGGCGCAAAATATAGAAGTTGGAAGATTTGAAAACTCATAATTCGATTCGATGCGTGATTCGTAATTTCGGCGTGGTTTGACGTGGTTTAAAGCCTCGACTAAGTTCGTATTGTATTTTAGGACATGTTGGCATACTTGGTTAAAGTCCCGAGGGCCTCGGGTGGATTTTGGAAGGTTAGCGGAGTTGATTTTGGACATTGAAGATGCTAATTTTTCTGCTGTTCTGGACAACATTTAGGCAGAAGTGACATCGTAGAACCATGAAACTCGTCGCAGAAGCGACTGGAAAGGGGGCTGGGCAGTGTTGGGCGTTCATCGCAGGAGCGGAGCAGTGGAACGCATCTGCGACATCGCAGGTGCGATGTTGGCAGTGCAGAAGCGGACATTGGCAGCTATGGGAGGGATCGCAGAAGCAGCTAGAGTTCTTCTCTAATATAAGTCATTGATGTATATTAGGTTGAGTTGTTCACTCCCGAACGTAGTATGAGTGCGAAAACAACGTGTACCCGAGTCATCCAAAACCCAATCTAGACATTCGCCCAAGGCCCAAATCATCATACGAAGGCCTGTTGGAACCTTCAAATCCCGATTCAGAGGTCGTTTATTCAAAAATCACAACTTAGCTAATTCTTCCAACTTAAAGCTTCCGAAATAGAATTCTCTTTCCAAATCGACTCCAAACTTCCCGAATTCCAATTACAACCACGCGCACGAGTCATAGTACCTGAAGTGAAGATGTTCATGGCCTCAAACTGTCGAACGACGCGCTAGAGCTCAAAACGACCGGTCGGGTCTCGGTTTGCTGAACTTAAAAGATCCGATCCAATCCGAGTTTATATGGATTGGAGTTGGATTGTCATTTCTTCAATCCGAAAACCAAACCGAAATTTTCATATCCAATCCAAACTGCGAGAACACCTGCCCCTAATCTTCATGTTTTAAGTTCTATGTCAAATTTGAAAGTAATTATGTATTTAATCTTGAGGGAATACTAATTTAAATTACAGTATTGATGAAGCTTATTAATTATTTTATGTTAGGGAGGTAAAATATGTAGTTTGATAATAATATTTAAGAAACTATTATTTTTTATTTATCTGAATATTAAGTATGGTTAATTTTTATCTCATATTAACTTTAACACTATTGCATTATTTGTACTTGTAAAAAAAAATTGTAGATACTTTATTCTCTATCGAAAATATCTACTCATAAATAAATTTATTTCTTTACTGTAATAACTTGAATTGATTAAATTAGAATAACATGTGAAATAGAGAAAATTAAAAGACCAAATAAAAATTAACAAAAAATTGACTTTGTTGATTTAGTTGCTTTTTAGGTAAAAATTGAATCAGATTGAACAATGAACACCTCAAGTATTGTGTAAATATAGCATGAATGAATAAATAAATATTATTGTAATTAGGATATATTTGTTTTCACATATATATATTTTTGTTCACTTTTCCGCATATGAGCAAGTTGAGCATAATTGATTAATTTTTCTTCTTCAAACTTTGATACCATAAACTTTAACTGGAGTTCCAATCTGTTTGGGTTATGGATTACATTTTTTCTTCTATTTTTATAAAAAAATCTGTTGGTCACTCTTTTTGTCAAACAAGGAATAGTCACCGCAAGCCCTTAACATCTCCCCTCGTCCGTCCTTTTCAGAAAAAAAAAAAACGAATTGTCGATGCAGCCTTCGCCTGACGCTGTATCTCGTTGCTCTTGGTAATCCCCTTCTTCGCTATCAGACCACTCTGGTAAATTCTCCTCTTTTATTTCTATCGTTGCCTTCTCCTCTCTATTTAATTCTTAACATCAGTGTACAAGCAAATATCACTGGAATGAGGGGACTGCCTTCACTAAGAAAAGCATTAGAAGGGGAAAGGGGATTAGAGAATAGAGAGAAGAAGAGGGAATGGAACAGAGAGAAGTGAGAAACAGGATTTCGTTCATTGATTGATACTCCCAAGTGCTATACAATGGTGTATATATACAGGCTCAATTTATTTAGCTAACTATTTATTACTAATGCTAATCCAATGTAATTAGCTAACTAACAGTTCCAATTAGCTATTGTAGACATGAAGGAGCAGTTTGGATCAAACGGAATTGTGTGGCCAATTTACTAACAAATCTCTTAAGAGTTTCTCGTAACCATGTAACTATGCCATCCTCAAGTCACCGTAGAAGTTAGGAGCAGCAGAACACATTGCATGATGAAAGATAAATTCAAATAACCACAACCTTATGAAATAATAGCTTATGGGAAAAAGGAATTACCTTTTTAGTCTTCTCAGGGGAAAAGCTAGAGAAATTTGAACTCAAAAATGATTTTCCGTTCATATATTAGTCTTCTTTTTCTTAATTTTCTTTTGTAGTCCCTCCGTCCAGAAGAGTTCATGATCATGTTTCGTTATTCAATTAAACTTGTTTCATCATAATGTACACCTTCCTATTACATGATCCTAATTCCTTCGTAATTCTTGTATAGTTTTCGTGTTTTAATTAGATTTTAGACAAGATAATCTAATAAATAGTGAACTATGTCCAGCAATATTCTCCTAATTTTTGTGTTTTTTTCTTTTCTTCTTTATTATTCTCTCAGCAGAAGTTTTATGACATGTTGAAAGATAATAAATGCATTTCTCTTTTGCTTAATTAAAACTCAATTATAACCGCATGGCTGACTTAGCTTGCTTTATCGATATGTTGGTGCAGTTGATCATGGATAAAGGTTGGATGCATGAACGAAAGTTCTCTAAAAAATATATTGAGGGTGTTCAATCTTTTATGCAACTCGTTCGGTCAAACTTTGATCGAAATTCTAAAGTTCGACGTCCATGCCAAGACTGTTTAAATATAGATTTTCAAACTCAAGAAGTAGTGTATGACCACTTGTTGANGTTTATATTCTATTTTGGTTTGTAGAATTTATTCCATGTTAAAAATAACTTTTTAAATTTAATTGAGTCCTTAAATGATTCATCATTATTCAATTATCATCAAAATATCTTGAGAATTAACAACTTTTCTTAATAAGTAATTCAATATAATTGCTATAATATGTGTTTAATAATATATTTTTTACGTCTTTTATTAAGAAACTGATAGAAAAATCAAAACAATCGATAAAATCAAACTAATAATAAACCGATTTGGTTTGGTTTGGTTTGATTCTAATATAACTATTGTACATGCTGAAAATCCACCAATTAGGTCATATTTTTCTTTTTAGTATGTGAATGTCATACTTACTTAATCAAAAATAATTTAATTTTAAACTTTTCCTTATACCGTGATGAAATGAATAGGCACATAAATTTCTATGACCTTTTTAAACCCCAATTTAATAAGTCCTTCTTCCTTTTAAATTTCCTATCCAATAAAATATCGACACATTTCTATTTTAAAAGGCTTTTCTGGAACTCGTCCGTGGCTCCGCCTAAGCGGGGCACTATCAAAACACCCAGACACTTACACGTACGTGGGGCAAAGTTTCATGAGGTTTATGTCCCAAGCGCTCGACTGTGCATGTTGAACATGCCTATAACACTTAACGCTTAACGCTCAAGGCTCGTCCAATAACTCTTACGCAAATGATACGTTGAGTTCCCTAATAAGCTCTGTTGACGCTCATATAATTCTATAACAAATGAATGATAAAAGCTCAACTCATTGGTAAAATTGAGAGTAACTCAAATAACGAGCCATAGTATTGCATATTATTTAATTGGACATTGTAACAGTGAATTTTTTAATTGAACATTTTGTAGAAAATAGAAAGTCCAAATTTGTATCTTCATTTGCCATTGGACTTCATTAGGGGTGGGCATAGTTTTGAAAAACCCAAAATCCGAATGTTTTGGTTTGGATTTTCGGATTACAGATTAGATTTTGGATTTAATTTTTATAATTTTTGGATTTCAGATTGGATATTGAATTTGGTACTTCAAATTTTTGGATATTCAAAAATTTAAAATTTTTATACATTATATTTTTAGTACATTATCCATATGCCAATAGTACAACATCCAATACCCCACCCATTAGATTTTAATATACTCAATATTAATTACAAAGTTACTATTGGCATATATCGGGTAAAACCAATAGCCTGAACCGAAAAATATTTATTGAATTATCGGTATCGGGTTATTGGGTGAAATGTCTTTAACGGTTTTGTGTTAATTTACTATTGAGTTATCGGTTCGTGTCTTGGTTTGCTCCATTTTATTAACGATTTAACCGATAACCCAATAACAATAACAACAACAACAACTACCGAATATAATCTCACCAAGTGGGGTCTGGAGAGGGTAGGATGTACACAACCTTATCCCTACCCTTCCAGGGTAGGGAGACTGTTTCCGATTGACCCTCGGCTATAGAGGATGAAGGACCGATAACCAATAAATTTTATCAAAATATTATTTTTAACCCGTACTATATATGTTTGGACTTCTTAATTTTCAAGGTGTAATTGCTACTACTTGTGTTGTTTCTACTCTGTTTGGATAAGTACAGTTGACAAAACCTCCTAATTCTTGGTAGGAAAGAAACTGTTGTAATTATGATCCTCTAATATTCCTAGTGTTCAGTATATTATGCTGATTGATCACCCAATGTCGACAAAACTTTTGTTCACTCTTCAGAACACAAGTGAAGGAATCAAGGTATAAGATTAATTAGTGTTGTACACCATATTTTTTCCTCTAAATTAAGTTATCTTATCGGGTAAATCGTAATGATCGGCAACTGATTAATCGATATCTGATAACCACTATCTTATCGGTTCGATTATTAGTTTAGCATATTTATAAACCGATAACCGATGTATCGAGCCAATAACATTCACAACCGAACTGAACCGACTTATATACATCCCTAATAAGAATACTTTCTAGTTGGAGATGGTTTTATTACTGTTACTTCTTATCGGCCATATTAATGTCTCTGTGCATTTGGTTGATAATGATTTCATTAATTGAATAATGTATTTGGATGATTACGGTGAGGATGTAACGACCCGATATGTCGTTTTAAGAATTAACGTCCCGTTCAGCAACCTAAGGTCCCGAGCAAGCCCTCAACATCTCCCCTCGTCCGTCCTTTTCAGAAAAAAAAAAAGAATTGTCGATGCAGCCCTCGCCTGACGCTGCATCTCGTTGCTCTTGGTAATCCCCTTCTTCGCTATCAGACCACTCTGGTAAATTCTCCTCTTTTATTTCTATCGCTGCCTTCTCCTCTCTATTTAATTCTTAACATCAGTGTACAAGCAAATATCACTGGAATGAGGGGACTGCCTTCACTAAGAAAAGCATTAGAAGGGGATAGGGGGATTAGAGAATAGAGAGAAGAAGAGGGAATGGAACAGAGAGAAGTGAGAAACAGGATTTCGTTCATTGATTGATACTCCCAAGTGCTATACAATGGTGTATATATACAGGCTCAATTTATTTAGCTAACTATTTATTACTAATGCTAATCCAATGTAATTAGCTAACTAACAGTTCTAATTAGCTATTGTAGACATGAAGGAGCAGTTTGAATCAAACGGAATTGTGTGGCCAATTTACTAACAAATCTCTTAAGAGTTTCTCGTAACCATGTAACTATGCCATCCTCAAGTCACTGTAGAAGTTAGGAGCAGCAGAACACATTGCATGATGAAAGATAAATTCAAATAACCACAACCTTATGAAATAATAGCTTATGGGAAAAAGGAATTACCCTTTTAGTCTTCTCAGGGGAAAAGCTAGAGAAATTTGAACTCAAAAATGGTTTTCCGTTCATATATTAGTCTTCTTTTTCTTAATTTCCTTTTGTAGTCCCTCCGTCCAGAAGAGTTCATGATCATGTTTCGTTATTCAATTAAACTTGTTTCATCATAATGTACACCTTCCTATTACATGATCCTAATTCCTTCGTAATTCTTGTATAGTTTTCGTGTTTTAATTAGATTTTAGACAAGATAATCTAATAAACAGTGAACTATGTCCAGCAATATTCTCCTAATTTTTGTGTTTTTTTTCTTTTCTTCTTTATTATTCTCTCAACAGAAGTTTTATGACATGTTGAAAGATAATAAATGCATTTCTCTTTTGCTTAATTAAAACTCAATTATAACCGCATGGCTGACTTAACTTGCTTTATCGATATGTTGGTGCAGTTGATCATGGATAAAGGTTGGATGCATGAACGAAAGTTCTCTAAAAAATATATTGAGGGTGTTCAATCTTTTATGCAACTCGTTCGGTCAAACTTTGATCGAAATTCTAAAGTTCGACGTCCATGCCAAGACTGTTTAAATATAGATTTTCAAACTCAAGAAGTAGTGTATGACCACTTGTTGATAAAAGAAATTACGGGAAGTTACATGCAATGGATATACCATGGGGGAACAATCACAAAGGAGAGATAAAGATGAAGCAATTTACAACGAAAACGAAGACGAAGATGAAGATGAAGATGAAGATGAAGATGAAGAACATGACAACAATGATGGAATTAACGCTATGTTAGAAGATGCCAGTGGAAGATCATTTGCCAATTTTTCGGAGGAGACAACAACTGGTAATAATATATCTGGTAATATGCGTGAGAAGGAAGCCAAAAAGTTTGACAACTTGTTGGAAGAAGATGAACATGAATTATACCCGGGATGTCAGAAATTCTCAAAGCTTTCATTCCTTGTGAAGTTGCTACACTTGAAAGTGTACAATCATTGGAGTAATAAGTCATTTGATATGTTGCTAGAGTGACTACTGGAGGCACTGCCAAATGGTGAGACACTTCCTAAGTCATATTATGATGCTAGAAACCAGCTGCAAGGTTTGGGATTAGGATACATTTCTATCCATGCTTGCAAATATGATTGTGTGCTTTATTGGGGTGAGCTTAAAGATAGACAAGAGTGTCCACATTGTGGTACTTCGAGGTGGAAAATTAATAACGGAAAGGATAAAAATATTCCTCATAAAGTCTTGCGATATTTTCCATTAAAGCCGAGACTTCAAAGGTTATTTATGTCAAGAAAAACAAGTGAGGACATGAGGTGGCATAAAGAAAAACGTCTTAATGAGCCAAATGTATTTAGGCATCCTGCTGATTCTGAAGAGTGGAAAGAATTTGACAAGAATCATCAGTGGGTTGCCCAAGAACCTCGGAATATTAGACTCGGCCTTGCAGCCGATGGTTTTAATCCATTTGGTAACATGAGCACAACTTATAGTATGTGGCCTGTCATTCTAGTTCCTTATAATCTTCCTCCTTGGAAATGTTTTAAGGATCCATTTATGTTAATGTCATTGCTTATTCCTGGTCCTCAAGCACCAGGAAAGGATATTGATGTTTATTTGCGTCCTTTGGTTGATGAATTGAATGAGTTATGGAGTGAAGGTGTAGATACATTTGATGCATCAACAGGGGAGTCCTTCAAGATGCATGCTGCTGTTATATGGACCATAAATGATTTTCCAGCTTATGGTAAGTTCCTAAACTCCTTACTGTCCAAGATGCCTAAATAATTGTTAAATAGAAGATTTTGGATAAGTTTTACTAGTATACTATTTGTAAGTAATTTTTGTATAGTTTAGGAATATAAACTAATGTGCGCATATATTATTTCTTATGGATTAGGTAATTTATCTGGATGGAGTACTAAGGGATACATGGCATGTCCTACTTGCAATAAAGATGCACCTTCACACAAGTTAAGAAGTAAAATCTGTTACATGGATCATCGCCGGTATCTTGACCCTAAGCACACATGGAGAAAAAGCAAAAAATTTGATGGTAAGATAGAAAAAAGATTGAAACCAAAAGAGCTCTCAGGAGATGATGTCTTACAACAATTGGATTTTCTTAGTACTCATAGACCAGGAAAACACCCCAATAATAAGAAAAGAAAACGTCTTCCTGAAGAATTGAATTGGGTGAGGAGAAGTACTTTATTTGAGTTGCCATATTGGAAGAGCTTGAAGTTGCGACACAATTTAGATATCATGCACATAGAAAAGAACATTTGCGAGAATATTTTGGGGACAATACTGAGTATTGAAGGGAAAACTAAGGACACATATAAAGCAAGACAAGATCTTAAGGATATGAACATAAGAAAAGAACTATGGTTACAAGATAATGGTTCTAGTTATACAATGCCAGCTGCTTGTTATAATATGTCAAAAAGTGAAAAAAAGGAGTTCTATAAATTTTTAAAATCAGTTAAATTTCCTGATGGTTATGCTTCAAATATCTCACGGCGTGTAAATGAGGATGATGATAAGATAACTGGACTCAAAAGTCATGACCATCATGTTTTGTTACAACGACTGCTGCCTATAGCTATTCGTGGATTTGTAAATAAAGATGTCTCTTCAGCATTGATTGAGTTGGGCGATTTCTTTCAACGATTATGTTGCAAGACTTTGAGAAAAGATGACTTAGAACAACTAGAAAAGGATATAATTTTAATATTGTGTAAGCTTGAGATGATTTTTTCACCAACTTTCTTTGATGTTATGGTACATTTGGATGTGCATTTACCACGAGAGGCTATGTATGGGGGACAAGAACAATATCGTTGGATGTACAAAATTGAAAGATTTTTGTGCAAGCTTAAGCGTTATGTGCGAAACAAGGCACGACCAGAAGGTTCTATTGCAGAAGGCTATCTTATTGATGAATGTTTGACATTTTGCTCTATGTATCTTACTGGCATCGAAACTAGATTTAATCGTGAAGATCGAAATGATGATGGATCTAGTAACAAAGATGAAGTTGTTCTGGACATATTCTCAAAAAGTGTTAGACCATCTGGAGATGGAAACTATGATACCATGCCAAAGAAAGATTTCGATATGGCTCAGTGGTATGTGTTGAATAATTGCGAAGAAGTAGAACCTTTTCTTCGATATGTTATTTTTCTCTCTATTGTTATTTTTCTATTTTAAATAATTTATAAGTAATTTATTTTGCATACAGGGAGCATAAAGAAGAGATGATGAAGCAAGCTGTTGCGATATAGAAGAGAAACATAGAGAACAATTTCCTTTATGGTTCAAAAGGAAAGTAAGTAACTTTTTAAGATAAGAATCATCTTAATGTGTTTAAATTCTAATTTGTTTTCCTCTTTACTAATTAAAAGTAATAATTTTTTCATTGTAGATTATGCAATTATATAATAAGGAAAAGTATGTGCCTATCAATCAGTTATATCCTTTGGCAATAGGACCTGATGTGCGTGGAAGAACATATAATGGGTGTACTGTAAAAGGCGTTAGGTGCCATATTCAAAGACGCGATGAACTACGCAAAAGTCAAAATTGCGGTCTAGTTGTTGAAGGCTATCATGAAAATGAGGTGATTGATTTTTATGGTATTATAACTGACATGATTGAGTTAGAGTATCTTAATGGCAATCCAGTTCTGCTATTTAAATGCAAGTGGTTTGATCTTCGCAAGAAGACAGGGATGCAAAAAGATAAAAATTTTACGAGTATCAATGTTAATAGATTTTGGTATGAACATGATTCTTTTGTACTAGCTACTCAAGCAAGGCAAGTATTTTATATTGATGATCCGAAATTGGGAGAAAATTGGCGAATTGTCCTAAAATTTCAAGATAGACACTTATATGATGTGCCAGAGATGCAAAATTCAGAGACAGGAAATGGCGAAACAAATGATGAAGTATATCAAGATGTTTCACTTGAAAGTAATTCAATTGTCAATGATACGGATAATATGTTGAGTCAACTACATAGAGATGATGTTGATTCGGTTACCCTAGATGCAGCTGTAATTGAATTGGAGGCTCAGACAGAACATGAAGTTGGTTATGACGAAGAAAATTCTGACGAAGAGGATGACACAATGGTAGAGTACATCAGTGATAATGAGGAGAATGAGGGGAATGAAGGTAATAATAGTACTAATGACGATGAAGTCGATATCACAGATGATGATGACGACATTGGTTTTATGATATAAGCTCATAATAGTAAGGTCAGTAACCTGCTGGGTATGCATCTTTTTTTAATATATTATGTTGGCGATAGGGCGAATGAAAGATTTTAAATAATTAGGCCATTTATAGATGTCTTGAGGTAATATCCGCCTGTGTAGGTCTCTCTGTCCTCTGTTTATTTAACTTTATTAAATTTCTAAAGCATATTCTCCTTTTGTTTTCTCTTAAATGTTAACTTTATTACCCGGTTTCTTAGTTTAGGTGCTTTGGTAAACCTCAAGAAGCTCAATCTTTCTGTTTTTCTACAGGCTTCACTCCAGAATTTGATCATATTCTCTGATAGGCTGCCCTAGTCGATTTGCTTCCATTTTCTGTATATGCTAATGCCATGTCTCCGTCCTGTGTATTTTTAGATTGCATGATGATGAGGTGACAAAGAAGGATCATGTGGCAGCTGGGCTTTGTTGTATACAATTGTTTATGAATTCTTCTTCTCAGGAAGAAGCTATAAGACACTTGGAGAACGCCAAGGTCAGTCCATTTTAAGAATTTGTTCTGTTGCACATCTGCTTTATAGATGGTGTTTATGGTTATCAATGAATTATTGATTTTATAGAGTTGTGCTCTCTTTTCTCTGTCCTAGTTGTCAAACCAAGTTTAGATGCTTAGGGAAGCCAAAAAATACTGGCAAGGTGCACTTTTATAAGCAGCGTGTGCAAGGAATTACACAAATGCTGGGTATGCATCTTTTTTTAATATATTATGTTGGCGATAGGGCGAACGAGAGGTTTTAAATAATTAGGCCATTTATAGATGTCTTGACAAATTGCTTAAGAGTATGGTCACTGAAGAAGAAGCTGAGAAACAGGTTATTGAATTTGTCAAGAGAAACATTGGCACATATACACCATTACTAGCAGGAAATTCAGTCTACGTGGATTTTCAATTTTTGAAGAAATACATGCCGAATCTGGATAGTCTTTTTTCACATGTACTAGTTGATGTCAGCAGTGTCAAGGCATTGTGTGTTCGTTGGTTTCCAAGAGCAAAAAGGCTCCTAAAAAGGAAAGCAAGCATAGAGCTATGGATGACATTAAGGAGAGCATAGCAGGACTCAATTACTTCAAGGAACACATATTCAAGGCCTCCAAGTCTAATAAGAATCCAAGGCTTGTTGCTTTTCACAAGCTCCATGTTGTGCAGCAAACCAAAGATAATAAGAGTGTTGTTCCATTAAACAGCTAAATAATAGTATATATATTACCTTGTCCCCAGTTGCTAGAATTACTAGTTGGCCATCTTCAGTTGGCTTTTTGCTCCCTGAAACTGGAGCTTCAACAAAACAACCACCCTTTGATGTAATGGCCTGTAATCATTCACTATTAGTATTTCAATTCAACTTACTAATTCTTTGCTGTTCTAATATGTGCAGTATTCATCATAAACTTGATTCTGATAGTACACTGCTTCAGCTCTAGTGTAAAACAAGTCAAGAATTAATATTCCCACATGCAATTCCAACCTCACTAATCTTTGAAGAAGTATCAGCATCAACGGTTGACATGTCTATATACCCCTTCCCACCACATATCTGCTCAAGAGCACCATCTTATCAGGCTCTTAAGATTTCAAAGACAAATTACCCCTGCTTTAGTTGAACCTGGTCAATGATGGAATTTTTTCCAGACCAACAGATCAATTTTCTGCTGCGCTTTCTGCTGCACATTGTTCAGTGACCACTACAACCTTCTAATGGTATATAACACCACTTGTTCGTCTTTGGGTGCATGATGGTACAACAGTGTAAATAACTAGATGATTCCAGCTGCTTGAAAGCCTTCAAGCCAGTCATGATCCTAATGAGCACAGCTACTGCAGTCAATATGACCTCTACCTTTGTTTTTTGCCAAAAAAGGATTGTAG
>NW_017671939.1:11166-21775 GCF_001879085.1 Nicotiana attenuata | reverse complement strand
CGTTTACCAACATTTATCTTTCCTTAATTTTTTTGGTCTCTTAGACTTAAAAGGAAACACAATAACTTAAAAAATGACCAGATTAGCAACTACACTCTACCTTTTTATTTTACGGAAGAGTTCCACTGTAAGTCTACAATCGACTTAACATCTTATTCCAGTTTCCAATAAAAAAAATAATTAGATCTATTTTAACAAACATAACATTCCATGATAAGTTTTTAAAACGAGCATTTAACTTTACCTCTCAAATTAAAAAGAAGTGTTCTTCGAAAACTCTGTAATTATGAAATCTAAAGAAGTAGTGAATGCTTTATTTATTTATTTTGACATGATTTTCTGTTTGATTTTTCATATGTTTTCTTATGTTACATCTGGCATTATATAACACGTATTTTTTTTTTTTTGCCATTATAAAAATCTAAATTCTTTAGAATCAAATAAATATAAAATAAAGATATTTGACTGCGCGACGCGCGGGCCAATTAACTAGTTATTTGACAGCTGAGGTATTATGTTGGACTCCATATGCTCGGATTATGTTATAGATATAAGTCCATATATAGACTGTTCCTATCTAAACAATATGAAATTTTGTAGCAGCAAGTGTTCCTTGGGTTCTATTAAATTTTAATATGGTTTTTTGGTTTTATATTTTCTAAAGTTAGATATGGCAATTGAATCAAAATGAATATGTAGGTCATATAGACTTCATAATAGAACTTTATAAAATGGGATTCAAGTTTCTCGAACTTGATAATTTTTCAAGATGGGTGCTTGAGTCATAAGATTAATTAGTCCTAAAGTAACTTTTTGTATCATATATGAACAAAACTATATCTTTTAGTTTTTTACTATGAATCTTTTTTTTTCGCCAATAATTGTACTATTCAACTACAAAATTCAAGTCGTAGCCATTTAAAAATCATATTTTTCGTGACAAAAATTTTGTTGTGACTAAATTTTAGGTTAAACAGAGACAATTAAATAATTGTCACTAATTGTTTGCACTATTAGTGACAAAAACTAATGTCATAATAAATTAGAAACTTTTGTAGCTAAAGTTTACCATGTTTAACTACAAATTTTATTTTGTCACTATTGTAATAACGCATTTTTTGTGACGAAAATTTTTCGTGTCCAAAGTTTTACCAATTTTAAGACAAATTATGATTTGTCACAAATTGGATACATCATTAGTGACAAAATAATATGTCACCAATTGTATAAAATTCGTGGCTAATGCTATTAAATAATGGCGCCAAGTTATTTTTTGGTGGGAAACTTTAGTGGACAAAACTTTTGCTACGAAATTTTATGTTTCGTCACTAAAAGTATGCGGATTATGTATCTAAACACGAAACATAATTTTCGTCACGAAAAGTGAGTAACTAGTGACGAATTTTGTGTCGTGGCTAAAAGTTTTGTAGCTAAATATCACATTTGTTGTAGTGCGAGCATTGCGAAGCTTATATATTAGTCGATCAACAAGGAATTAGAAGGTTTTCTATTCTTTCATCTTCTTCGTTTTTTTTTGTTTTTTTTATTTTGCTTCTTTTGCTTATTTTTCTCATGTACTGCTAAATTTAAAAATAAAACGATTTATAATTTTGGATTTGCTGTATTAGATTTTTGGGCTTCTTCATTCCTGCATGTAGAAGTCCAATTGGATACATAATAGCCAAGAGCAAGCAGGTGATCGACATACCTACTTGAGGAGGAGGTAGATTACTGTTGTGGTTCTTAAGGTTTGTCTTATGCAATAATCCATGAATATAGAGATTTTCTGTTTTTTCTCGCTTACGGAGCATTGTTGGTAAGAACCACAAAAAAGAGAGTAGATTTTGTGGTTTAACATAAAATATTTTTTAGGTGATGTAATTATGTATTGGGCAAGTTTCTTGTTGCTCTTATGGAAGTTGCTGTAAGTTTGCCTCTTTTATTTTTTTGGCCAAAACTGTAATTTCTTGTTCCTACTGTCTATCGAGCTATTTTGTTATCACGACACTATTTTAGTTTCTCTGTTCACTTTAGCCCTTTGTGTGTTGGTGTCACACTCACAAGCTTAATCATAGAAGAATCTCACCACAGATCTACAGGGAAAGAGAAACGTAGAAGGTGAAATATGTCAAGTTATCATCTGTACTCCTTAGATAGTCATAGTTACTGACTTACTTCTCTTTGGATCTAAATTATAGTTTAAGAATTATTTTAAGAGAACTACATTGAGTTCGAAATGAAACATGTCCTTATAAAGAACTTTTTATGAGGTTTGTTAAGGACTCTCTTGAAACTGAGTCTGCAGATGGTATTAAAAGTTCAATTTAGGTAATTGCGCTTTTTCCTTTGAGTTGCCGAATATGCTAAGCCGATATTAGATTTTTGCAATATGTGGGTTTCTATAATCTATAGTACTTCATTCCTCTATTGTACTCACAGACATATAGGCGAAGAGGAACATACGAGAGGAGGTGTCTCGAACACTAACATATAGTCCAATATCTATTGTTTCAGGTAATTCCCTCTAATTCAAGGTTACTGGTTTAGGGTACTGATTTTCGTAGTATGATCAAATTATGAAGAATCTTTGCTCTCTGCTACGTGTATTTATGACATTATTCATGATGAGTTCAAAATTCAAACACTTACGAGGAAAAGTCCAATTTGTTAGGTTGCTCCGCATGTTTAGTTAGATATATTTATCCTTTTCTTCATTTGATTATTGATTTTAAAAGTCCAATACTATATTTATGCATTTGTTCGTGAAAGAATTTCTTCGTTAATGAAATAAGGCTTGGTTACCCTAATATTTGCAACAGTAACGTTTGAATTTCAGAAGTGTGAATGCAAT
Source organism: Nicotiana attenuata (assembly GCF_001879085.1). Taxonomy (NCBI): domain Eukaryota; kingdom Viridiplantae; phylum Streptophyta; class Magnoliopsida; order Solanales; family Solanaceae; genus Nicotiana; species Nicotiana attenuata. Next base: position 18,924 of record NW_017671939.1, on the reverse strand, counting down.
ACCTACTTTGGTTGCTTCATAAATTTCTATGTTGTTTCTTTCGGAAGAACTTGGATATGGATGACTGCTTATTGATTGGTTAGACTAAAATTTGTAGTATCATGTGTAATAATTTATGAATGACCATTAATTGATTATTCTTCTGCGTGTGAACTATTAGTGTTAAATCCATCTATTACGGCTACTTTTGTTTATTGACTATAATATTTTGAGTACCTAAATCTAAGATATGAAACTGTTCCTTTACCTTCGTGTAGGCATTTCACCTAACACCAGGAAGAAACTTATATATACATCAGTTCCTGCTTGTATGAATTTTTTCTAATGTATGCATAAAGTAATAATGAAGATGAAGTAATTATTGCAAATCTTCTACATGTAGTTCTATATTTTTAGCTATATATTCCAAATCTTAGTCCAATTTTTGTCTCTCTATTTTACTCTATTGAATAAAGAATTAGGTCTCTTTTTAATAATAATTTTTTAATTGGTGTTTCTTTGTAGGTCGTATTTCCTATGATAATGTTGACACCCTGAATGAGATATATTGTTTATGTTAATAGGTAAAGAAATAAACTTCAATACTGGTCAGCTAGAAAAAATTCTTACAATTCCCTTGTTGAAAAGTAATGTGATACTATTTACTTTTTTAGTTGAAGCTGCCGTGATTGACAGTTCTGTTCTATTTGGCAAATCATGTGCTTGGCAACTAGGTGTTTTGAAATGTGACGTGAACCGAAATCTAAGTTCAGCTTTCGAATTGTAGATTGCTTAACTCTAATCATCCAATTATCATAGAGTAGTAGTAGTAGTAGTAGTAGTATCATTGTCTAGGCAAGAAATAAACTATAATGTGTTACACATCAATATCAGATTTACAATGATTTAAAAATATTACATGTGAATAAAAGGTTGTGAAATTTGAGAAATCTCATGAGTGCATTGAATTACGAGAATAGGCCATAAGATGTTAAATTATGAGAACTTTTGAAACTTTTGCTATGCATTGTCCAATATAGAAGCTTATATCATACATCAGATAAAAGACAGCGGGCCAAAAAAAGTCATAAATTATATGCAACTCCATTGAGGAGGATGTTGGAAGACATGAAAATATTGAAGGTACATACTCTGTATATAATTGATTGTTGCTACTTGTGTTGATACACTACTCGATATATGTTTTGCTCTGGGATCTGATAAAGAGTAATGGGGATGTTTGGCATAAGTTTTTAATTTATTTTGGGACATGAAATTGGTGAATCATCTCACATTTTTGTTTGTTGCTTCAGTATCATCTGTATACCATTTTATTTTGCGTATGTGGTAAAGCACCTAAAACATTTGATTATCTTTTTTGAAAGAGCGGAAATTTGTTGCAGCTTACCACAATTTGAAGCTCCTACTGGAATTAATTACTTTTAACTTCGCAATGCATTGTTGGACCGTTTTTTAAAACTCTATTTTCGTACTCCTTTCTTTTTAATTATTATGGATAAAAATATGTGAAGTCACCCACCAATTTCACAAACGAATTAAGCATAGGTATTAAATTAGTTCAAAGTGCCTATGAACATTATGTAATCCTTCTAAATTTATCTGCTAAGAGGATAAAAAAAATATTTTGCCAGCAGGGTGGATTAGATTGATCACTGTGGAGTACATTTGTGTATTGCATATAGCACGTAAAAAAGAATGCCTTCGTACTCTTAAAAAAAAGAAATTTTCTACCAGTGTATATCGAGAAGTCATGGCCCTCCCTGCTCAAATTGAAAAAGAAAAATATATTGACTAGACTGTGGTTGGGCCCGTGCATAGCACGGGCTGCTCATATCTAGTCTTTATCTAAGAAATAATAGGAACTTTGGTCGCATTTATTGTTACTTTTAATGGTATAAAAAATTAGAAATACATAAGTTTTACTCTAAATTTGTTCCAAAAAATCAGTTACACCTCTTACCTCCTTATATCATGTTTGGCCAAGCTAAAAAAATTGATTTATTTTGATAAGTGATTTTTTTAAAAGTACTTTTGGTGAGAAGCAGTTTGTGTTTGACTAATTAATTTAAAAAGAACTTTTAAGCAACAATTAGTGTTTGGCCAAAGCTTTTAAAAAGTGCTTCTAAGTATATTTTTCTCAAAAGTGTTTCTCAAAAAGTGCTTCTGAGAAAAAGTTATTTTCTTCCGTTTCTCCAAAATTTCTTCTGTTTCTCCTCAAAAGTATTTTTTCTCCTAAAAGCTTCGTCAAAAACTTTTTCAACTTGGAGATACTTGGCCAAACAGGCTATTATTATTCTTCAAATAATATTGATTGTGCACCACATAGGTGATGTGGCAGAAATAGTATTTACACTTCCTTAAATTCGCGTGAATAATATACGATATTTTCAAGGAGGTAACGGTTATAATTTGAACAGGACTAAGGGGTAAAAAGGTGCCCAGAAAATTGGAGTGTGTGCATCATTTAACATACGTTTGATGCCATATATTTCCTCCAGAAACTTGAACTTTAACGTATACAATTCTATCTTAACTTGCTCCACAGATTTTTGAAGATTCTTCACGTCCATCCTTAGTTGTATATTCCAACTTGGATTCTCCATCCCAACTCGAATGAGAGAGCATTCCTTCAATTTGTGTTATTAGTCTTAGAATACGCGTGTACCTATTTTGATGAGTTTAAAATATATTTAAAAAGTTACATAATTATGTATATAATAATAAATTATTTCAGTTATAAAATAAAATTTAAAAAGTATAAGCTTTTTAATATAATAATTTTTAATCCTAGTTAACTAACTCAATAAAGAAGCAAATTGTACCCCATATAAGCCCCTGTATAATTTTTCTTCTTTTCTTCATCTGCACCTTTCCACCAGAAAATAAAAGTTCATTAGTAATTTTTCTTTTTAACATATAAGTCTCCATAATCTAATTAGAGCCCATTTAGATTAGCTGATTGCACATAACTGATGAGCACAAAAGTATTTTTTAAGTGTTGGAACTTATTGTTAGATAAACATTTACGTGTTTGGATAAACGTGCTAAAATTGATTATGAGCAGTTGATGGGTTTGGTAGAAAAGTGCTGATAATCTAATTTTCTTTCTATCTGACATAGCATTTGTTCATTTGTAAAAATGACTAAAATATCCTTAAAACTTTACAAAAAATTACACATTAAAAAGATTTTTTGTAAAGAAAAGGATGAACAACGAATATGGAATGAAAAGAAAGTTAGAAAATTTGTTTTGGGAAAATATTTTGTGAATTAAAAAAATATTATCAAGGATAAACTAGTAAAAGCCTTTGTCAAACTAAAAGAGCTTATAAGCTAAAAAATCACAAGTTGGGGGATGAACAGCTTATGACTTATTTTAACTTATAAGCGTTTCGAGTATTTACCAAACGGATAGATAAGCCAAAAGGTGCTTATAAGCCAATTTGAGCAGTTTATAAGTTTAGCCAAACGCCCTCTTTGTCAGCACCAAATAGGATATATTCTGGTGTTGGATCCATTGTTAAAATATCTTTAAGCATAAGCTTCCCACTTTCAAATTTATGGTCTTACTTTTATCTTTCTTCTTTTTGCACAAAACAAATATATACCTTATTTTCAACTACATAAATTTTTAGCAAGTAGAAGGTTTTTGTGACGACCTGGTCGGTCGTCTCATGAGTTACCGTTTCGTTTCCCCCATTTCTGCTTCTTTATGTTTTGTTTATCCGTGTTTTGAGGTATCAGGTTGGTTGGATTGAATCCGGGTTGGTTGGGAGAGGTTTGAGACACTTAGTCTCTTTTAAGAAGGTTTGAGTTGGAAAAGTCAACCAGACATTGACTTATGTGTTAGAGGGTTGGGATGTGAGTTCCGATGGTTCGGTTAGCTTCGAGAGGTGAGTGTGATCGGAATGGGTTTTGGAGGTCCGGAGTAGAATTAGGCTTGAATTGGCGAAGTTGATATTTTGGCGATTTCCGGTTGGTAGGTGAGATTTTGATCCGGGGGTCGGAATGGAATTCTGAGAGTTGCAGTAGCTTAGTTGTGTCATTTAGGATGTGTGTGCAAAATTTCAGGTCATTCGGACGTGGTTTGGTTGGGTTTTTGATCGAAAGCATATTTCGAAAGATTTTTAGAAACTTAGGCTTGATTTCGATGTGTTTTGGGTAATTTGATGTTGTTTGAGGTGTTTTGATGATTGGATAAAGTTTGAATAAGGTTTTAAGATGTGTTGGTGCCTTTGGTTGAGGTCCCGGGGGCCTCGGGTGAGCTTCGGATGGTCATTCGGAGCATTTTTGGAGTTTGAAAGTTGCAAAAATTTATGGTTCAGTGTTGCAGAGATTTATCTCTTTGCGTTCGCGAGGGGAGCCTCGCGTTCGCGAAGAAGGAATTGAGGAAGGACAGGATTTAGCCTTCGCGTTCGCGAGATGGGCTCCGCGTTCGCGGAAGGCTGGGATGCAGTGCATCGCGTTCGCGAGAGGGTACTCGCGATCGCGTAGAGTAATTTGGGATCGAGGTTCTTTTGTTCATCGCGTTCGCGTAAGGTGTGTCGTGTTCGCGAAGTTGTAGGAAGAGAAAGCTTCGCGTTCGTGACCTGCATGTCGCGTTCGCATAGAGTAAAATTTGGTCAATGTGAGTTTGTGCTTCGCGAACGCGAGAGTTTGACCGCGTTCGCGAAGAAGGAAAATCAGACCTGGGCAGAATGTTTTTAAGTCGTCTTGTCCGCGATCTTGGGTCTATTTTCACCCATAGTTGATTAGTTTGAGAGCTTTTTGAAGGAGATTAAAGAGGGATTCAAGGGGAAAACGATTCGAGGTAAGATTTTGGACTTAAAACTCGATTCTATTGTGAAATCTACCTAGAAAATCATGGAAACTTAAGCTAAAAATGGAAGAACTAGGGCTTGGAATTTTGGACTTTTGATTTGGGATTTGAAGGGTCATTTGTGGACGGATTTTGATATTTTTGGTATGTATGAACTCGTGGGAGGTAAGGAACCTATTGGTGTAAAAAAAAATTTCTGAGTTTCGAGAAGTGGGCCCGGGGCTCGGGTTTTGCTAATTTCGGGATTTTTGGTATTTTTCGATTGTTTTCGCTTGGGCTTTGTTCCCTTAGCATATTGTGACGTATTCGTTCTGATTTTGGATAGATTCGACGCACGTGGAGGCCAATTCGAAGGGCAAAGGCGTCGCGAGCTAGGGATTTAGCCGGTTCGAGGTGAGTAATGCTTGTAAATAATGTTCTGAGGGTTTGAAACCCTGGATTGTGCATCGTAGTACTATATTGAGGTGAGGCACACGCTCGATGACGAGCGTGGGGTCGTGTACTATTAGGTATTTGGACTTGGTCTGTCCCGATTGATGATTTTACCATGTATTTGATTTAAAACTATTTGTTATCATCGTTTATTGGGCTAATTGCCATATTTGGGCTTCATGCCAACTATTTGAACCCTTTCGGGGCTTTTATTTGATATTTCCTCACTGTTTTGACTTATTATTTGAACTCACTCATATTAAATTCCACTGTTTTGCTACTCAGCCATTTTTACTCAGATTTTGAGATTTTAATGATATTTAAATGATATTTGGGCTGAGAAACACTGTTTTACTATTGCCCAGGGGCTTGTGATGATTTTTGACTGAGTAAGGCCGAGGGCCTATATTGTGAGGAGATACTGATACTGATTGGAGGCCGAGAGCCTGAGATATGTACGCTACGAGGTGGCTTAATTGATATAAGGCCGAGTGCCTAGATTTGATGCCACGAGATGGCTTGTTATTGCGCTTGGGCCGTAAGGGGCCCCTCCAGGAGTCTGCACACCCCCAGTGAGCGCGGGTACCCATTGTGATGTGAGTTTGAGCCCGAGGGGCTGTTACTGTTGTGAGTTATTGCCTGAGGGGCGGATGTGGTATTACTTTGCCCGAGGGGCAAATTTCTATTTGTTTACGTTATCATAATTACCTGTCAATCACATGTTTTTTTTATTGGTTTAAAGAGCAATTTTCCTTGATTTGTACTGCTTTTACTGAAATTAACTGATTTTACTGCTTCATTATAGACTGCCATATGCTTTACGTATTTTCTTGCTTTCAGTCATTATTTATATTCATTACTTACTGAGTTGGAGTACTCACTTTACTCCCTGCACCCTGTGTGCAGATTCAGACGTAGCTGGTTCCGCTCCGGAGTGTTGATTTTCTCCAGTTCCAGGCGGCTTTTTCGGAGATTACGAGGTAGCTGTTGGCGTTCGCAGCCCCGTGTCTCTACTCTTCTATCATTTCTGTTTCCTACAAACACTTGTAGTAGTTTATGACTTTAGCAGACTGTATTGTGACTCGTAGATGCTCTTGACTTGTGACACCCCGGTTAGGGCTGTGTTGGGTGGGATTTCCGCATTATTCTGGATGTTTCCGCTACTTAGAATTATTAAATCATGTTTAGACTATTTTTGTGTTGTTTAACTACTTCAAAAGATGAATTGGATTAAACTGTCTGGCCTTGTCTTCAGGAGAGGCGCCATCACGACCGTGTTCGGGGTTAGGGTCGTGACAAGTTGGTATCAGAGCCTAGGTTACATAGGTCTCACGAGTCATGAGCAGGTTTAGTAGAGTCTCGCGGATCGGTATGGAGACGTCTTTATTTATCCTCGAGAGGCTGCGGAACCTTTAGGAAAAACTTCACATTCTTGAAATTCTTATCGTGCGAGCTTGTTGATCCGAGTACTAAACTTCTGTTGTTCTATTCTCTCACAGATGGTGAGGACATGCGCTACCGGAGAGGGTGGACGACCCCCAGTGCCACCAGCTGCGGCCACCAGAGGCCGAGGATGCGGTCGTGGTCGTGGTAGAGGCAGAGTAGCGAGGGCAGCACCTGCAGATCCACCAGCTGCCCCAGTTCAGGACCAGGTTCCAGCTGTGGACCCTCCAGCAGCACCAGCTCAGGCACCAGCTATGCCTATTGTGATTCCGGATCTTCAGGAGGCCTTGGCTCAGATCTTATCAGTTTGCACTGGCCTAGCTCAGGCGGTTTCAGCCACTACAGCCACAACTACTTTACAGGCCGGGAGAGGCAGTCAGACTCCCGCCGCCCGCACACCTGAGCAGGTCGTGCAGGGACTTCAGACGCCGGGGGCACATCCCGCCCAGCCGGTCGCAGCTGCTCAGGACTATGTAGTTCCTGTCATGCCTGAGGATGAGCAGCGTAGGTTGGAGAGATCTGGGAGGCTTCAGCCTCCGACCTTCGGCGGAGCAGAGGGCGAGGATGCTTAGGGCTTTTTAGATAAGTGTCAGAGGATGCTTCGCACAGCCGGTATTCTGGAGACCAGCGGGGTCGCTTTCACTACTTATCAGTTTTCAGGACCTGCTTTTACTTGGTGGGAGGATTTTGAGAGGCGTAGGCCTGTTGGTGCAGCACCCTTATCCTGGCAGCAGTTCTCCGTTCTCTTTCTGGAGAAGTATGTACCGCAGTCTCGCAGAGAGGAGCTGCATAGACAGTTTGAGTGGTTGCGTCAGGGAGACATGCCCGTGTCACAGTATGAGTTGAGATTCTCTGAGTTGGCTCGTCATGCCATCTGGTTGGTCCCGATAGATCGAGAGAGGATCAGGAGGTTTGTCGATGGTCTTACTTATCAGCTCCGTATCCTTATGACCAGGGAGAGGGTGACTGGTGCTACATTCGAGGAGGTTATGGATATTGCCAGGGAGATTGAGTCTGTCCGTCGTCAGGAGCGAGAGGAGAGGGAGGCCAAGAGGCCTCGAGGA
>NW_017671939.1:6484-10408 GCF_001879085.1 Nicotiana attenuata | reverse complement strand
GGAGACCCGAGTTGATCTATTTCTATTGAGCATGGTGGACTTCGACGTTATTTTGGGCATGGATTGGTTATCTCCGTGTCATGCTATTCTAGACTGTCATGCTAAGACAGTCACTTTGGTTATGCCGGGTGTACCGCAGATCGAGTGGCGTGGTGTGATTGATTATGTTCCTAGTAGAGTTATTTCTTTCTTGAAGGCCCAGCGTATGGTTGGGAATGGTTGTCTTTCCTATTTGGCATTCGTGAAAGATGTTGGAGCTGAGACTCCTACTGATTCTGTTCTAGTTGTGAGGGATTCTCCTGATGTATTTCCCGCAGACCTTCCGGGCATGCCACCGGACAGGGATATTGATTTTGGTATTGACCTGGTGCCGGGCACTCAGCCTATCTCTATTCTGCCATATCATATGGCACCAGCGGAGTTGAAAGAATTGAAAGAACAGCTTCAGGAACCCCTAGATAAGGGGTTCATTCGGCCTAGTGTGTCACCATGGGGTGCGCCAGTTCTGTTTGTGAAGAAGAAGGATGGCACAATGAGGATGTGCATCGATTATAGGCAATTAAGCAAAGTAACAATTAAGAACAAGTATCCCCTGCCTCGCATTGATGATTTGTTTGACCAGCTTCAGGGAGCGAGGGTGTTTTCCAAGATTGATCTCTGTTCGGGTTATCACCAGTTCAAGATCAGGGATTCAGATATTCATAAGACTGCTTTCAGGACTAGATATGGTCACTATGAGTTTCTTGTCATGTCTTTCAGGCTGACCAATGCCCCAGCAGCGTTCATGCATTTGATGAACAGTGTATTTCGGCTTTATCTGGATTCGTTTGTCATCGTGTTCATTGATGATATCCTGGTATACTCGCGTAGCCAGGAGGAGCACGCGGAGCATTTGCGGGTGGTATTACAGAGATTGAGGGAGGAGAGGCTTTATGCAAAGTTCTCTATGTGTGAGTTTTGGCTCAGCTCAGTGGATTTCTTGGGACACGTGGTGTCCAGCGAGGGGATTCAGGTTGTCCCGAAAAAGATAGAGGCGGTGCAGAGTTGGCCTAGACCATCCTCAGCCACAGAGATTCATAGTTTCCTTGGGTTGGCAGGCTATTATCGCCGGTTTGTTCAGGTTTTTCCTCTATTGCATCGCCGTTGACCAAGTTGACTCAGAAGGGTATTTCATTTGTATGGTCGGACGAGTGTGAGGAGAGCTTTCAGAAGCTTAAGACAGCTTTGATCACAGCTCCAGTGTTGGCTTTGCCATCAGCTTCAGATTCATACACCGTGTATTACGATGCTTCGCGAGTTGGGATTGGTTATGTATTAATGCAGGAGGGTAGAGTCATCGCTCATGCTTCCCGTCAGTTGAAGCCCCATGAGCAGAACTACCCCGTTCATGATTTGGAGTTAGCTGCTATAGTTCATGCATTGAAGATTTGGAGGCATTACTTGTATGGCGTATCTTGTGAGGTATTCACCGATCATCGCAGTCTTCAGCATTTGTTCAAGCAAAAGGATCTTAATTTGAGGCAGCGAAGATGTCTAGAGTTACTTAAGGATTATGATATTACCATTCTGTATCACCCGGGGAAGGCCAATATAGTGGCCGATGCTTTGAGCCGAAAGGCGGTGAGTATGGGGAGCTTGGCGTACATTCCAGTTGAGGAGAGGCCATTTGCAGTCGATGTTCAGGCCTTGGCCAATCGGTTGGTGAGACTAGATATTTCAGAGCCCAGTCGGGTGTTGGCTTGTGTGGTTTCTCGGTCTTCCTTGTATGACCGCATCAGAGAGTGTCAGTATGAGGATCCGCATTTGCTTTTCCTTAAGGACAGGGTTTAGCGTGATGATGCCACAGACGTGACCATTGGTGATGATGGTGTGTTGAGGATGCGGGGCCGGATTTGCGTGCCTAATGTGGATGGGCTTCGGGAGTTTATATTGGAAGAGGCCCATAGCTCGCGGTATTCCATTCATCCGGTGCCGCGAAGATATATCAGGATCTTAGAAAGCACTATTGGTGGCGGAGTGAAGAGAGATATCAGAGACCGAGTGGCTTGCATCAGCAGATGGTTATTCCTGAGTGGGAGTGGGAGAGGATCACTATGGATTTTGTTACCGGACTCCCTCGGACTTTGAAGAAATTTGATGCTATTTGGGTGATTGTGGATAGGCTGACCAAGTCCGCGCACTTCATTCCGGTTTGTACTACTTATTCTTCAAAGCGGCTGGCAGAGATTTACATTCGGGAGATTGTTCGGTTGCATGGTGTCCCAGTTTCCATCATATCAGATCGGGGCACTCAGTTTACCTCTCAGTTTTGGCAGGCGGTTCAGCGAGAGTTGGGTACTTAGGTGCAGTTGAGCACAACCTTTCACCCTCAGACGGACGGACAGTCCGAACGCACCATTCAGATATTGGAGGATATGCTTCGGGACTTTAACTTACCCGGAAACAATCTCAACCGTGAGTTATACAATATTACCTTGTCACCGGGTTTAAAGTCTCTGTCCACGATGTGTTTGTCACGCATCTTCTTCATTCTTTCCTTGTAGAGCCTCATGCGTTCAAAGGCTTGGTATCGAAATTCTTCCAGCTCATGCAACTCTGTCAGTCGATTTTGTCCAGCTGCTTCAGGATCCATGTTCAATTGCTTCTGTGCCCACCAAGTTCGATGTTCTAGCTCCACCGGCAGGTGACAGGCCTTCCAAATACCAACTTGTATGGTGACATACCTATTGGTGTTTTGAACGCAGTTCTATAGGGCCAGAGTGGGTCATCAAGCTTCTTTGCCCAATTAGTTCGTGTGGCATTCACAGTCTTCGTTAGTACACTCTTTATCTCCCTGTTGGACACTTCAACCTGCCCACTGGTCTGCGGATGGTAAGGAGTAGCCACCTTGTGGCGTAGATCATACTTAGCAAGTAATTTCTCGAAGGCTCTATTGCAGAAGTGAGTGCCTCCGTCACTGATGATCGCTCTTGGTGTCCCAAACCGGGTGAATATGTTCTTTTTTAGAAACTCAACTACCACTCTTGCATCATTTGTGGGCAACGCTGCCGCCTCCACCCATTTAGACACGTAGTCCAAAGCTACAAGGATATACTTATTGCCAAATGAGCTGACAAATGGACCCATAAAGTCAATCCCCCACACATCAAACACCTCTACCTCTTGAATTGGTTTCATTGGCATCCCATGGCGACGGGAAATGTTTCCCATCCTCTGGCATTCATCGTAGCCCTTTACCCAGAGGTGTGCATCTCTAAACACAGTTGGACAAAAGAATCCGGCCTCGAGCACTTTTGCAGCTGTTCTGACCCCTCCAAAATGTCCTCCATATGCTGATGCGTGACAAGCCTGCAAAATCGAAGATTGTTCTATCTCGGGGACACAGCTCCGGATAATGTTATCAACACATATTCGAAACAAATGAGGTTCATCCCAATAATACATGCGTCAATCACGAAAGAACTTTTTCTTTTGGACAGATGAAAGGGCATATGGAACTATACCGCAGGCCACGTAGTTTGCAAAATCAGCATACCATGGCGCATCCTCAAGGCTAGCTACGAGCAGCTGCTCGTCTGGAAAGGTTTCCAGAATCTCTTCGACCTCAACTGATTTTTTATCTCCTTCAAGGCGTGATAGATGATCAGCGACTTGATTTTCTGTGCCCTTACGGTCACGAATTTCGAGGTTGAATTCTTGCAACAGCAGCACCCAACGAATCAGGCACGGCTTAGACTCCTTTTTCTCAATTATGTACCTGAGAGCTGCATGGTCAGTATACACAATTACCTTGGAACCAATCAGATATGATCGGAACTTGTCAAAAGCAAACACAACTGCCAACATCTCCTTCTCCGTCACTGTGTAGTTGAGTTGTGCACCGCTTAGCGTTCTGCTTGCGTAGTAAATCGGGTGCATCAGCTT
>NW_017671939.1:0-4271 GCF_001879085.1 Nicotiana attenuata | reverse complement strand
AGGCATCAGCCACCACATTGGCCTTCCCGGGATGATACAAGATGGTGATATTATAATCTTTCAATAGCTCAAACTACCTTCTCCGACTCAAATTGAGCTCCTTCTACTTGAACAAATACTGCAAGCTCTAATGATCTGTGAATACCTCACACGGCACACGGTACAGATAGTGCCTCCAAATCTTCAGCACATGAACAATGGCTGCCAGCTCTAGGTCATGAACAAGGGAATTCTTCTCGTGAACCTTCAACTACCGAGAACCATATGCCATTACCTTGCCACCATGCATCAAAACTGCACCCAGTCTAATACGAGATGCATCAAAACATACCGTATTAGATCCTGAACCTGTGGGCAATACCAACACCGGCGTCGTAGTCAAAGCAGACTTGAGCATCTGAAAGCTCGCCTCACACTCGTCTGACCATCTGAACGGGGCAACCTTCTGGGACAACCTGGTCAACAGGGCTGCTATAGATGAGAACCCCTCCACAAACCGACATAACAACCCACCAAACCCAAGAAACTCCGGATCTCTGTGGTTGAAGTAGGTCTACGCCAGTTCTGAACTGCCTCAATCTTCTTAGGATTCACCTGAATGCCATCTGCTGATACAATGCGCTCTAAGAAGGCGACTGAGTCCAACCAAAACTCGTATTTTGAAAAATTGGCATATAACTGGTTGTCTCTCAGAGTGTGAAGTACGATCCAAAGATGCTGCTCATGCTCCTCTCGACTGTGGGAGTAGATCAAGATATCATCGATACACACAATCACAAAGGAATACAGTTAAGGCTTGAACACCTGGTTCATCAAATTCATAAATACTGCTGGGGCATTTGTCAGCCCAAATGACATCACCAAAACTCGTAATACCCATATCGAGTCCAAAAAGCTATCTTAGGGACATCAGATGCCCTAACCCGCAACTGATGGTATCCATAGCTCACATCGATCTTTAAAAATACCTTGGCACCCTGGAGCTGATCAAATAACTCATCAATCATCGACAATGGATACTTGTTCTTGATGGCGACTTTGTTCAACTACCGGTAGTCTATGCATATCCTCATCAATTCGTCTTTCTTCTTCACAAATAACACAGGCGCACCCCAGGACGAGACACTAGGTCAAATAAAGCCCTTATCTAGCAAATCTTCCAACTGCTCTTTCAATTCTTTCAACTCTGTCAGGGCCATAGGGTATGGCAGAATAGAAAGGGGTTGAGTGCCCCGAACCAAACAGAAGTCAATATCCCTATTGGGTGGCATACTCGGCAGGTCCGAAGGAAATACAATAAAAATTCTCGAACAACTGGCGCAGAATCCATGGCTTCGCACTAGAATCGCGGACGTAAGACAAATAAGCTAGATACCCCTGCCTTCATATAGGTGATAACCCTACTGGTAGAATGACCAGGAGTACCTTTCCACTCTAATTGAGGCAACCTCGGCAAGGCTTAGGTCATCGTCTTGGCGTGACAGTCAATATAGCGTGATAAGGGGACAGACAATCCATACCCAAAATGAAATCAAAATCAACCATATTGAGGAGTAAAAGGTCCACACTAGTCTCAAGACTCCCAATGGTAACCACATACGAACGATAAATACGGTTGACTAAATAGCATCTCCTACAGGTATGGACACATAGCAGGAGCACTAAAAGAATCACGAGGCACAACCAAATATAAAGCAAAATAGGATGACACATAACAATAAGTAGAACCCGGATCAAATAGAACTGAAACATCTCTTCTGCAAACTGAAACCGTACTTGTGATGACGATGTCAGAAGACTTAGCCTCAGTTCTACCTTGAAAAGCATAGCATCACGGATAGGCCCCACCACTCTGGACTACATCTCTAGGACGTGCTCTAGTTGGATGACTTCCACCTCTAGCAGCCTGACCTTCACCTCTAATTGCCTGACCACCACCTCTGGCTTCCTGATCCCTACCTCTAGCTGGCTGAGCATGAAGTGAAGCACCCGGTGCCGGGAGTATGGCATAAGAACCCTGATGTTGAGAAATGCTCGATGCACGAGGGCAGAATCTAGGAATGTGCCTCGGATCACCATAAGTATAACAGGACCTCGATTGTTGTGACTGCTGACCCTGAAACTAACTCTATCAGCCTGAGTAAACACCCTGAAAACTCTGGAGCAGAGGTGCACTAATATGAGCTGATTGTGCACTGTACGCTAGCTGGTCAGAATAATGTATATGAGCGCCACGACCACCAGAAGCACCATGAGATGCCTGGAGTGTTGAATGAAACGTCCTGGGAGGATGGCCCCTACCAAAAGTACCTCGGCCTCCAGATGAGGCTCCATTGAATCCACCAGAGTGACGCGGCCTCTTGTCAGACCCCTAACCACTCCCCTGAGCTAGAACCATCTCGACTCGCCTGACAACATTGGCAACCGTCTGAAAAGAAATCTCACTCCCAGTCTCCTTAGCTATCTGCAATCTGATAGGCTGAGCAAGTCCCTAAATAAACCTCCCCCCCCTCCCCCGCTCTCTCTCTCTCTCTCTCTCTTGGTAGGAAGCAAAATAATAGCATGACAGGAAAAATCCATAAAACGGGTCTCATACTAAGTGACGGTCATAATGCCCTGCTGGAGACGCTCAAACTGCCTGCGGTAATCCTCTCTCAGGGTACAGGAAGGAACTTCTCAAGGAATATCTGAGAGAGCTGGTCCCAAGTAAAGTAGGCAACCCAGTTGGTATTATCAATACAAAGTCATTCTTCCATCTCTTGGCGGAACCAGTCATATGAAACACAGCAAAATTGACCCTATTGGTCTCCACTATCCCCATGTTCCGCAGCACCTCATGGCAGCGGTCAAGATAATCATGTGGGTCCTCAGAAGGTGCACCACTGTAGTGAATTGGAAAGAGCTTGGTGAACTTTTCCAATATCAATAAACCCTGGGGATTCATAGCATGACCATCACCGGCCTGTGCTGCAACGACTAGCTGAACTACTCGAACTGCTTGAGCTGCTAGAGTCTGATACTGGGGAGCCATCTGCTCTGGGGTGAGAGTAGCAGGAGTCTGTGCTCGTCCTCCCGCCTGAGGACGATTGATGACGAATACGGTAGTATTGTGGATGTGTGCCTGAAGTTGGCTGATTTTGGGTGGTCGTTAAGAACAGTACAGAACAAAACACATACGTATTGGGATAGTGCTCGAAGAAGTGTCGTCATCATAGAGGGACTCTACTTTATGCTTCGCCAGAATCGGTAGCTTGGGGGATTCACGGTAAAGCCGTTGATATTTGTGCACTTGGTTCCATAGTTGTAGAGATGATCACAGGGAGACGGTTTTGGTCGTGCTGTGAAAATATTGACGATTTGGACTTCAAGATTACACATGAAGATCCTGTGATTCCGAGTAACGTTTCTAAAACATTCAAGGACTTTCTGGTCAAGTGTTTTGAAATGGATCATAATTGGATATGGACTGCAGATATGTTGCTTAATCATCCATTCATTAAGAATGCTACGTCCGGTAAATATCATCCAGAAGGTCATGGTGGGCAGATCAAGATATGCTATTTTTCAACGTAACATTTGTTTTCAACGTGCTTTCATTTGACATCAAGTGATAACTTCAGATCAAGATATGCTATTTATGGGACACTGAGCATATGGTAGTTGGCTTTTCTATTTTGACATAAAAATTTGTAAACGTAGTTTTGTTGTTATGCTCATTAAAGCAATTAATGTGAATTATTTTGATGTAGTAGTAATGTAATCCTTTGTAATTCATAGTTAATTAGCATCTTTTTTTTAACATAACACACGGATATTATATATATAATTAAGCAAAGTTACATAGTCATGGCAGATGTTTTTAGGGCACTAGTGTTACCCATAGATGCCAAATAGTTACAAACATTGTTAGATAAAATCCTAATGCCATCACAAACTCCATGCTTGTCCTTTGTAACTTCT
Source organism: Nicotiana attenuata (assembly GCF_001879085.1). Lineage (NCBI taxonomy): Eukaryota > Viridiplantae > Streptophyta > Magnoliopsida > Solanales > Solanaceae > Nicotiana > Nicotiana attenuata. The sequence goes on along the minus strand of NW_017671939.1, from coordinate 311 downwards.
TGCTCAACAAAAAAGGGTGGACGTGCATGGTAATTACACTTAGACGTTGAAACATTTTTGGTGGCTTGCTTGGCTAGTGTATGGGCCACCATATTTCCTTCTCTAAATTATGCTTCAGCATTTGGATCTTCAGTTGGTGCATTAGCCATATGCATTCACAAACAATATTAGAGTAGTTAGAGTTATTCTCGTAAATGAGCTTAATAACCTCAGTGGAATCAGTTTCAATTTCCATCATCATGAAGTTCATGTCTCTTGCTATTTTTAACCCTTCTAGTATTGCTTGTCGCTCTGCATGGATGGGAGAAACT